>NC_046364.1:13851810-14151810 GCF_011125445.2 Fundulus heteroclitus | reverse complement strand
TGATGAGGGGCGACAGCTTGGTGCAAGGTCCATAGCTACAGGACTCCAAACTTCAGATTAGCTCTAGAGTAGTAGATGGAGAGCACCATGGGCTGGGTTTCCATAGCCAAGCAGCTGCATCCAAGCCTGACGTGATAAAGATTATTGCAAAGCGAGGCAGTGGTGTGAAGCACGACCCACCGGACCCTGGAGGAGTCATTTTCTCTGGAGGGATGAATCCTGTGCGTTCTGCTTGGCAAGCCAATACATGGGTCTGGGCTTGGCAGTGGTATGGAGATCGGTAGTTGCTGGAAACGATTGTTTCAGGCGTAAAGTTTGGTGCAGAGGGGATTATGGTGTGGGGCTGTTTTTCAAGAGTTGGACTTGTTTGTCCCTTTGTTCTAGTGAAAGGAACTCGTAATGCATCAACATACAAAGACATTTCAGATCATTTCTGGCTCCCAACTTTGAGGGAGAAGTTTTAAGATGACCCCTTCCTGTTCCCAAATGACAGCGCACCATAGCACAAAGTCCACAAGCAATTGACTGACCAGCACAGAGTCCTCACAGAACCCACCGGTTCTGTCAGAACAGGACAGACCAGAACACCTTTGGGATGAATTAGAGCAGAGGCAGCGTGCAGGACTTCTCGTCCAACATCACAAATCCAGTTCTGGAAGAATTGTCAGCAGTTCCCCATAAACACACTCCTTACCCCGGCGGAAAGCCTCCCAGAAGAGCTGTTATGGCTGCAATGTGTGGGCAATATAGCGTATGTACTGTAATAAAGGGATGTAGTTTGTGAGGAAGTATCCTTGTTCAAATGTGATAACTGTGGCGGTGGCATTGCAAAAGCATAGCCTGGAAAGGACCAGGGAAGAAACCTACATGAGTCCTAAGGCCTAGGGAGGCGCACCAGTAATGCCTTCACACCGAAATGAAACGTTCTTAATTTGCTACAGTTAAGTAACCTTCAAGTGTTCGTGGAGGTCCTAGCGAGTGTGTGGCGGCGGTAAACCGATGCAAAGAAGGCCTTACCCAGTGCACCTTCTGGTGAAAATCATGTTACCATGAAGGGGAGCGACTGCGTACAGCAGAAAACTGCACCAGCCTGTGCTGCAAAAAAAAAGACTCAAGAGCGATCTCAGCAACACAGTGAGCGTGAGGGGTCGGCTCCAGATCTCCGATTTGATCAAGCAACCGCGGGACAAACAACCCACATCAGTAGAGCCGCCTCTTCACAACGTCTTGGAGTTGGAAATACCTGCTGACTGATACCATCATGTTTACAAACCCTAATTAACACAAGGCACATGCCTAGGGTCTTTTACCTGGTGGTCTTTATTTATGGAGGTGTAAACCTATATAAATATTTAAAAAAAGTATGATTTCTCTGTAATACTGACAGCAGAACCTGTTGGAAGCCTTGATTGTTTTCACGATTTAACGACTGATGATAGAAATATTGTCCCACCATTACCAGGTTATGGCTTTGTGGACTTCGACAGCCCAGCTGCTGCTCTAAAGGCAGTCCATGCCCTGAAAACCAGCGGCATTCAGGCCCAGATGGCCAAGGTGAGTTTGATACGGGCGCGGCTGTCCACCTGTGTGTGTGTGTGTGTGTGTGCTTACTTTTCATGCTTAGGAACCTTTCTTTGCGAGCTGTCCTTTGTTTGTACTGCTTGCCTCCTTGTGTCTTTTGCATGCTGGAGATGGACATTAAGAGATTCACATGTTCTCAGCTGAAACGCCGTTGCTTCTGTGACCCCGGTGAAACAATGGTACAACAACCAATCACCAAGCTCCACATGCTTTTTGTCCAGTGACATTAATTCTAGTTTTACCCAAGAATCTACGCGGGCGGATAAATATTTAGCCCCTAAGCATCACGCGAAGCGCTTTAAACATAAACGACGAGAGGACAAAGAGGATATTTATGCAACGAGTTCTCTCAAATTTCTGCAGCGTTGAAATTTCTTTTGATCTGATCCCTTTCCCTGCGCGTGTGAGAGTTCAGCGATGAATCGCTGCTCTCGGGAGACCTGCGTGCGGCTGCTCAGTTTGTATCAAACATGGCAGAACGCAGGTTGTGTGTTGCAGTAGCCATGGCGACGGCGCTCCCGTGCTGTTTCCAGGAGAGACCGTAGAGGTGGCGAGCCGCTGCTCGGAGCAGATGAAGTGGGATGTGTGGTTTCATGTGTGTGCGCGGAAGAGCTTAAAAATGTTGGTTTAACACTAAATGTTCCTTTGACAAAATGTGCGTGCTGTCAGTGTTCCTAGTCAGGCGTTCGTCAGTGAAGGTAAAATGCCTTATCTATGTTTAAGCTCTCAGGGTTTTTTTATTTTTTTTTATTTTATTTTTTACATGAAATACCCAGATTTTGTCTTCTTTCTATCTTTCTTTCTTTCTGAGCAGCAGCAGGAGCAGGACCCCACAAACCTTTATATTTCCAACTTGCCTCTCTCGGTGGATGAGAGAGAGCTGGAGAAGATGCTGCAGCCCTTCGGCCAGGTCGTCTCCACTCGAATCCTCCGGGACTACAGCGGCAACAGCAGAGGCGTGGGCTTCGCCAGGTCTGTCGCAGGATAGAGTGAAAAGGAAGCACATCTTGTCCGATGAATCACCTTTGAAGTAGCTGCGGAATAAGCCTTCAGCGATATGCGCTCTCTCCTCTATGTGATCTGGTGTTCAGCTTCGACTGTTTGCAGCTGATGTTCATGCACAAGAAAAGGCTGGCAAACACAAAACATGCGGGGGAAAAAATTTGATTACCCAAAGCCAGCTTTTAATATTTAAAACCCGTTTGAAAAACAAAAGCAAAGCCAGACGATATCTGAACGTCTTTGGAGTGCGTGCCTTTCGCAGTCGTACAGAACATGAAGAGTTTTTAATTCATAAGACCCTATCCCAGTTGGTGTGTCAGCATTTGTGCTTGTCTCTCAGGATGGACACGACGGAGCAGTGCAACGCGGTCATCTCCCAATTCAATGGGAAGTTCATCAAGCTAGCTTCCGGAGCTCTGGGTAAGAGAAGCCTTCGCTTTTTTGCCCATTTCGTTTCAACTTTCGGTAAAACGTTCATGTTACGGGTTTGTTGACATGTTGGTCTTGTCCCTTGTCTTCCAGGCCCGTCTCAGCCTCTGCTGTGTAAGTTTGCTGACAGTCAAAGAAAGAAACATGCTCACAGTGGATATGTGCCCAATGGACAGACAGGAGACCTCAGACTAGTATGTATAACATCTGCACCTATTATTTCAGCCGCGTGAAACCTCATTTTTTTTTAAACACTGTCAATTGACAAATCAGTCTACCTTCTCCTTCAGTTTCTCAGTAATGGATTTTGTCCTTTTCTAACGCAGGGGTTCCCAAAGTGGGGGTTGGAAAACACCTCTAGGGGGTCACGAGATGTTTTTTTGTTGATGTGTTAAAAAGAATTTAGTGTTTCCTTATTAGTGAAACTGATACCAAAGTATAATTTTACAAGATGTGCCACATTCCTCGTTTTAACACGGGGGGGAAGGCTGCACTTTTAAGAGTTCTTATAAAAAATACGGCTTTATTTTCATAATATGACTTTATACTCATAATTTTCCCCTAAAATAGCAGAAAAAAAAGCCCACCCACCAAAAGGGGGTCGCCGCTCTCTGACATCTGATATTTTGGGAGGTCACGGGCTAAATAGTTTGGGAACCCCTGTTCTAATGCATTTAAACAAGACTGTGTTCATAACCAGCAGTCACTTAAATTAACAGTCAATGTCCAAAATAACAGTGTCATTTGATGAATCTGAATTTTTAACATTTGTTTAATTAGTGTTGGTCAAGATTTGCAGGAAAAAAAACCTCACTGTATCACTAAATCACTGTAATCTTAAAGATTGGACTGAGAAGCTGATTAAAATGAATCCAACCCTAATGTTGTCACCAGCAGTGGACAGAAACCTATTAAGTCATATTGTAATCGAGCATAAACACAAAGCATTAGCTGACTTCTGTTACCTATTATACATATACATACGTATTACATAGCTAGGATACAGCTAAGAAAGGAGGCCATCTCAGAACCACTGACGCACTGCTGCGTCCTCAAACCTCCAAATCAAGCCAACTAGATCTTTTGATTATTAATTAACAAAAGTTAGGTTATTCTTTAACTGTAAAAGAACTTGCCAAGTACAGATAAATATAATGTGGACATTTATCCAGTTCAAAAATTGAGAATAATAATAATTGATTATTTAAAAAATAGTAATTATACGTTTTTGAAAATGAATAAAATCTGTGAACACAAAGTTTCAAGAACCCATTTTAGGATAAATAAAAAGTAAAGAGAACTTCATTCTGGACTATTACCGCTTAAAGGTTTTGAATTTCCGTTCAGAGGTTTGGCCAAATAAACCTTCATTACATATTTCTGCAAAAGAGAATGAACAGGATCAGTCATAACGTTGGTTACAGAGTTCATACAAATCATAAATTACATTTTCTGCTGCACACAGCAATAAACTACTAAACTCATTTCCTGACTATTTAAACAACAATTTAAAACTGCTTTTTCTAAAGACAGATGATGGATATAAATTGATGGGGGAGCTAGGGGAAAAAAATGCAAACCACATTATGTCTTTTTTTTTTTTGTTACCATAGGGTGCAATGACTCTGACCTATGACCCCTCCACAGCAGCCATACAGAACGGGTAAGTTAACCTCTGATTGCAGAAGTTTCTCCCATTTTTAATGCACTCTGTATGAAAATGTCCTGCTGTAAAGCCGCCTTTAGTAACTTTCATTTGTTTGAACAAACATCTTTAACTCTGGAGTGGTAGTGGTGGGTTGTCCCTTACGGAAAACGAGTCCTTCATGTCCCGTAAATAATGTTGGCACTCTGACCAGGCGTTGAAAGATATTAACCCTAATGAATTACTTAATAACTCCATGGCCTGATCTTTACCTTTGAGAGTTGTCCGCATCGTGGAAGAATTCACTTATGAAGAAAAGCATGACGCTGAGGCCCGCATGTGTATTTTTTTGTAATGTGTTGTCTTTGCAAGACCTTCAGAACGTCGTTACATTGACTGAAAAACTCTAGTTGTTCCTTTTAAAATTATATTTAATAATAGATTCCCCTACTTTTGGTTTTTCAGGGACATATAACAGAATAAAAGAGTTGGTATTCCTAAACATTTAAAGGACTTGAAAGCTTCTGTTTAGTTATGACAACCTCATTGTTGTGTTTTTTATTTTTTATTTAAAACCTCTGTTTTTCTTCCCGTAGGTATTATCCCTCTCCATATCCAGTGACCAATAGAATAATGACTGTGCAACCCGCAATGTCTCCGTACATGTCTCCTGTCTCTGCTTACCAGGTACTCAAAGACTCATTTTGATCAAGCAACATTAATTAATTTCCTGCAGACACAAATAACGACCCAGCAAAGTGAATTATCTCTTTTTTTTATCCTTTTTCTACTGACGTTAGTGAACATTTGCAGTTTAGGTTTGAAGGCTGAGCTAATGGTGTGGCATGCTCTGGATGTGTGTGTATGTGTGTGTGTGTGTTAAGGTTTAGTTAGTTCCCATTTTTTCAGGTGGTAGAAATGCATGAAAAGACGTTAAACCACATCAGAAACATTTACAGTCTTAGGACCTGAGGACCTGTTTCTGTATTTTTAATGCAAAGTAGGACGATCAGCTACAGGTTCAATAACCTGTCAGGAATCCATGTATTTGCAGAAGAGAGATAATGAAATATTCTGTCTCCTTAAAGTTTCTGCCTAAGGTTTGAGCTTTTTCTATCAATTCTAGTAAACGTATGACTTGCTCCTAGTTTTTTACTACTCTGCAAATGAAGTGAAAGTCTCCTGAAAAGAAAGGACACATTTATCAACCAGATCATGGAGCAAATATTAAAAGTGCTGAAATACTCTGATTTTTTTTTTTTTTTGGAAAACAATTCCTTTTCCTTTAAACGTTCCACGTTTTGTCCCGTTACAACCAGACACTTCAATCTATTTTATTGGGTTTTTACGTGACTGAGCAACACCGAGCAGTGCTGAATTGTGAAGTAGAAGGAAAGGCTGATGCATATTTGCTTTTCAAATAAAAATCAGAAAGTTGTGCCATCTGTATGCATTCAGCCTCCTTCATCCTGATACAACAATTCTAGTACAACTGATTGTCTTCAGAGGTCCTCTATGATTAGGAAATAAAACCCACCTTTGGGTAATTTATTCTGTGAAGGTCTCAGAAGTTTGTTAGAGAACAAACGGCATGACGAAGGCCAACGAAACACAGTGAGAACGTTCTGGAAAAGTAACGTAGGGTTGTATTTGAACATGTCACAGAGCTCTGCTCAATCCCCCATCCTAAAATGGAAAGAATAGGGTACAAACCTGCAAACCTACCGAGACACGACCGCTAACTAAAAACCGACAAGAAGAGCTTTAAACAGAGAAGCAAAGTGAGAAAATGTACTGAGAGGAGCGCTATTAGCAGTGCACTCCACAGAGCTGGCCTTTATTACGTAAGCCTTGTAAGGAGAAAGCCACTTTTAAATAAAAGAGAGAAGCCCTACTTAAAGTTTGTGACAAGCAGTGTAAAGGGCGCAGCAAACATGTGGGAGAAGGTCCTCTGGTTGGATGAGACCAAGCCTGAGCTTTTTGGCACATCTGTAAAACCCTATGTGTGAATGTGGCAGGGGGGGCGGGGGGGAGGGGACTATACATCAATCTGAACGCACCATTCCCACAGTGAAACACGGGAGTGGCAGCATCATGCTGTTGGAGAACTTATGTCTAGCAGGCACAGTGAAGCTGGTCAGAGTTGATGGTTAGACGGATGGAGCTGAATGCAGGTCAGTCCTGTAAGAGAGAACCACAGCAGAACCACAGCAGAACCACAAGCCTAAACATGCAGCCAGAGCTGCGCTGGGATGGTTTAGCTAAAATGTGTTTCATGTAGTGGAATGGCCGAGGCAAAGTCCAGACCTACATTCAAATGGGAATCTTATGACCGGACTTGAAAAATACCACCCGGAAAACCTCATTTAATTGGAGTGAAATATGGTTCTTCCAAGTATTGACTGGGTGGCTGAAAACAAAATGGAACCACGCGCTTTCTGTTTTTATTTGTTAAAAGAAATGTATGCACTGTTTGTTTTGGTCACGATCAAAGGTATTAAAGTTTGTGGTTGTAACTTGATAAAAATGTGGAGACATTCAAGTTGCACAAATACCTTTATGATCTGTACCTGTGTTGGAACAATAATTGCCTTCAAGGCTAAAATGGCGTCTTAGGTTTTTGATCACCTTATTATTCCTCTCCGTTCCTCTTGTGACTGGCAAAAGAATATAATCTTAAAACGCCACACAACAAAACGGTGGTCGAGCTCGCCTATTTTTTTTTCAACGACGACTGTAGGTGGACAAGTTCACGGCACGGTCAATGTAGATGTCCAAACAATGTCACAGGACAGATTGTTTCCACATGTCTTGGCGTTTCTTATTTCCAGTTTAGTCAACTTCCACTAAAGCGCCAACTTACTGTGCCACTGTGAGGCCTGTTACCTTTTTTTCTGCGGTTTAAGCATTTAAAGGCTAGAAGGCGAAGAGCCCTCTGGTGGACAGCAGCAAATCTGAAACCAAATATCAATCAAACTTGTCCTTTGAAATAGTAAAAGGGGCAAAAAAAGAGCTTCAAATATAGCATGCACAAGAATCAGGAATTATAATTTTTCCTCCATTCCAAAGGTTAAAGTCAGTTTTAATTATAGGCAACGTAATATATATATATATATATATATATATATATATATATATATATATATATATATATATATATATATATATATATATATATATATATATATATATAGATAGATAGATAGATAGATAGATAGATAGATAGATAGATAGATACAGAGAGAGAGAGACCAAAAAAGGTGGTAAAAAAGACAAACATAATGAGTAACATCAAATAAATACTAGATAATATTAATCTTCATTGACTCAACAAACATAGCAAAAAAAATTATGAAACTCTACTAGTAAAAGTTGATAAAGTTATAGATAAAGCTTAAAGTGACATTTCTATAAACGTAAATATTTCCACAAATTAATAGGAACAGCAATCTCAAGGAGGCGTTTACCTGGATAATTGAGTTGTATAAACTATACTATGAAAAGTGTCACCATAATGTCCCAGAATTCAGAGCTTTGAAAAGCACCAATAAACTTCTATGTATAAACATAAAAAGGAAGTGGAAGCTGGTGGAATGAGGTCAGTATTATTGTTATAGGCTCATATTTTAAAGGGCGGAGAGACAGAATTTTTCTTTTTACTGGTTATACCAGCGTTTTTTTTTTTAAACAGAGGATCGATTATATGAAGTCCAAGAAGAACCCGTTAGCAGCTCCAGAGAGAAAGACAGCATTTTATCCGGGTAGTTAGTAATGCAGCCGCAGCAGATGACTAAAGTTATTATGAATGACTAATCACACTGACACAGCTCCACAGTACACAGGAAACTTCACAAACAGGCCTGCACAGTAAAACGGGCCTGCACACAAAAGCTGAAGGCTTTGGATATTTTGGGCTGCCGCGAGTGAATAGCCTCTGTAAGCAGGATTAGTGATTTAAAATTCATATTTAAATAAACACATTTAGGTCATTAGTCCACGTCCATTTTATGGATTTGCATACATGCATACAAACCGTTGCTTATTGCATCTGATTGTCGGTAACACGAACGCCTCACGTCTTTCCTGTGTCTCGCCCTCCGTTAGGTTCAGAGTCATTCTTGGGTGGCACATCAACCATACATCATGCAACACCCGGTAAGTAAAACTGAAAAAAAAAATGAAAAAAAAGCTGGGCTCCAACACAATTTAATGCGTACAGGAAATGGGTGTGTTTGTGTGCAGCTGAAGCGAAAGGTCTGAGCTCATTGCTGCTCACTCTTCATTCAGCCTGTTCTGCTGACACAGTCAACCCCAACATTCAAAGTTGCCCTAAACAAAATGTGTGTGTGGGGGTGGTGGGGTTGGGGGGGGAGACCTAGCCGACACAGACTGCGGGATACAGCCGCTCTCTGTTGGAGTGTGTGATGGAGAGCGCAGTGAAAGAGAAAGGGAATAACTGAGGAGACATTCAGCCCTCCCTTCCCCTGCTCCGTCTCTGTGGATCCAGCAGGAAATGCCTGAAGCAGAGACAGTCTTGTGACTCTTTGACTCTTCCAACAGATGGTTTCCACTGGAACAAGTGTCTCCGCTGCTCTGCCCCCTCCCCTTCCCCCCCTCCCTCCCACACACACACACACACACACACACACACACACGCACTTTCTGCTGGGAAATGAGCTGTTCCCGAAAGGCATTAATGTTTAAAGGAGCACACTCCATTTGGAAATTGACAAGCTGCCAAATGAATACTTTTGGTAGGTTTTGGAGCATTAAATTTCACTCCAAAACACATCCAGCGGTTAGTAAGTATGCTCGTCACAGATATTGCAAGAAAATTGTCACATCATCTGTCGGTTTCGGTGGCTTGTGGTGGACTGCACCTGTACCTTTTAGGTTACTGGATATATTTTTGCCCATTGGTGTCGTGTTTGTTTGCTCGGTGCGTCTTTTTTTTTTTTGCGATTGAAACGAGCAGGCCGACTTTTTGTAACACCCTCTGTGTTATGTGACAAGATGTTAAAGCTGAACTGCCTTTTACCTCAGGCTGCGGTGATGTCTCCCTCTGTGGATCCCTCCATGTCAATGCACCCCACGGCCATGATTACTCAGCAGATGGGCCAGCTGTCGTTGGGAAACACGGGAGCGGTGCGTTGGACAAACTCCATCACACATCAGTTATTTTTTTTTGGGTTTTTTTGTTTGTTTTTTCTTAAGATTGGACACGGTCATCAGACACAACAATCCAGCTTATACCACTGTGAAATATTAAAGTTCAGAAGAGACCTGAGAGCACAGCACGCCAAACCGATGTTCCCCTAAGGAATTTCAATTTAGGAAATCTTGGACAGGAATCTTTCAAACAGCAAGTGTTTTTCTGATTTTCAAATTGAACTACAGTGTTCCATAGTAGGTTATTGGCTACAAGGTTCCTGCCTTGTGTTTTTTCCTCACAACCCGTGTAATGGGCTTGTGTGCAGAGGTTTAAAGTAGTTTTGCTGTGCTTTATTTCTACTCAGAAGTCAGAAATCAGTATTTCCCAGCCTGGAAAATTGGCTGGAACGCATTCTGGCGTTATAGAGTCGGATCAATAATAAAGAAATGACTCCAGAAATCCACGCTTTTCTTTTTTTTAAATCCAGTTTTGTAGGTTTTTATCCAATGAAATTACTCACACATGTAGTTCTGTATATATCCTCTGTTAATGAAGGCATATAGTGTTTTTATATCTCAGTCACACTTTTTCAGATAAGCCTTTAGTTTCAATATCATTGGAAGACATAGTGCCACGGGAATATAACGTTCTCACGTCCTCCTCCTACAGCATACGCAGTAAGTAAAATGAAGTATCTCATTTAGGTTTTTTTTCCTTTTCTGTATCTCACAGTACATTGCTGCCAACCCGGGGGTCCAGGGAGCCTATATGCCTCAGTACCCCCCACTGCAGACAGCAGCTGTAAGTTCTCTGCGAAATCATTTTCTACCGCGCGTTCACCCCTCCACACAGCATCCATTTAAATGCAACGCATCTAATGGCAGTAATTACTCGGGGAAAATGACAGCAGCCCATGCCACGTCCAGAACGCCGCCATTCATAAAAGCCTTGAGTTGTTTTTGAGGCCTTCGTCCGCCAAAACCATCAATTTTCTCACACAGAAGGCGGTTATTATCAGGCTCTAACCGAGAGATGCTGTACTTGCTTCGCAGGAGAACGGCTCGCTGCAGCAAGTGGATTCTTCCAACAACTCGTCTCCTTACAGTCAGCTCAGCAAGTAACACGCAGGTACAGTATGCTTTAGTTTCTGATTGCAAAAGGGATTTTATTATGTCATATTTTACATATAATGATTTTAAGATGAAATAATTGCTTAAAATGCTGTCTTAGAAACGTTTTTAGGTAGTAGACTGTGTAAAAAAAATAAATAGATTGTTTTGCAGTAAAACACTAATATCAGTGATCTAATAAAGAAGCATTTTGGGTGTTTTGTTTTTTTTCCACGTATTTATTTTTTTTATCTCTATTTCAGGCCACATCACAGCTCTGTGAGCCGGAGGGCAGTTGGGGAAGTTGCTGAGAATATCACAGGGATAAAAGCGACCGCCTGCCCTGGTTGGACCAGACACACAAACCTTTTTTTTTTTGCACAGCCCCGACATTTTTCGTGGGAATTGAACACATCTTAAATGGACTCAAACAGTCGGCTAATCACGGGGGAAATCAAGTAAAAAAAAAAAAAAAAGAAAGAAAAAAAAAAGTAGATCTATTTTGATAAGAAACAACATCCTTCTCTTATTCTCCTTTTCAGTGACACCTTCCCACCCACCCACCCGCCTTCCCCGCCCACCCTCCATGCCCAATCCAAGTATGATGTGACATTGCAATGCATGTGAATGGGGTATTTTAGTCCCCCCCCCCCTTCCTCTTTTTTGTTTGTTGTTGAGCTCACCATGATTTTTGCAGCTTGTTTCATTAGTGGCGTACGACAGATGTTAGCAGGCCTTGTTTGCACTGAAGCTTTTAGAATAGCTTCGTTTTGGTTTTCAGAGCCGCGGGGAGAGTGAATAGCTGACGACACGCGTGTCCCAACTGCACTTGAAAGCTAACGCTGACGACCATTTCATTAGGAAATTAATGAATTTATTATCGGGAAAAAAAACGGTGCCTTCCTCACGTAACATTGAACATCGTCCAACATTCTTTCATCTAACTTGATCAGGTGTCATTCTTCTATTCCTATTGATCAAATTGTGTGTGTGAAATCATGGAGATCTCCGTGAAGCGTTTCGCTTATTTAGTCGTTTGGTAGCAATAAAGACAATGAGAGTTCCACGGCAATACTGAGAACAAAGGCGACAAACTCAGAGCACGGCGATTCCTTATTTTTCCTATTTCCTTTTTTTTTTTTTTTTTTTTTTTTTTTTTAAATGGTCTAAACATTAAAAACAGGAGCCGTACTTTTATGACTTTACAAGTTTTAACACCCAGTGGGCATCTATTTCGGAGGCTTTGTTTTTCTCTTGTGGTCGGTTCGACCGGTTATCTACCTCACGGTTTTGCTGGAGTCGGCTGGCGCTGTCGGGTTTGCAGGTAAAGCCCCCTCGCGCCAGACTGAACGCTGCAAACCAGAAGCCACGCTCAGGAGCTGGCTAACTAGGACTTCTGCCGTTTGTCTCCCATGTGCAGCATTCCTTCTCATAATCATCAAAACGGGGGGGAAAAAAAAAACAACAAACAAACAAACAAACGCATTTTAAATCGTTATCCCGATTTGTCTCTTTGCTTTTCTTCTGGTGTTTTCTTTTTCCACAACGTGACTAGAAATGCTCCATTTTAGGAACTCAAACCGAGTTTCTCTGTTTTTTTTTTTTGTCAGGTCTTTTCACAACTCCCTGGTTTCTTTAAAAGTTGAAAACTTTGCACATGCCAGACAGTTTGGATGCACGCAAAAAATAACTTCCGAAATTAAACAATCATGCGCGAAGTACTTAAGAAATTAAGGAATATATCCTTGCAGTTTGGTGGTGGTTGAAATTACATCACAGAACCATCTTTCTTAAGATATTCGGGCCTCATTCGGCGAGGGCCAAAAGTGAAAAGCAGAGGAGTTATACTTTTTACTTTGTCCTTCTTTTTTTTTCCTGATGAATTTCTGATGTATGACCATGTTGGAAGAAGGAAAAAGGTCAAACACGTACGGTCGGTCGTGGTGCTGCTTCCTGATCTGTTCCGCTAAAAACAGTGAGCGCTGAACGCCGGGCAAAAATACAGCCAGACGATTTACTGAGAGTACTTTCCCTTTCTGAAGATTTGTTGCTGGAAAAAAATGTAAAAATGGAACAAAAAAAAAAACAAACATGTTTTCCTCATTGCTTCCCTCCTGTCACCTTCTACTGATTCTCAAACAATCCTCTCTTTTCTCTCTCTCTCTCTCTCTCTCTCTCTCTCTCCTTTGGAAACATTGAAATAAAAACAATAAAATCCTCTTCTCTTTCTCAGATATGACTCATGTTTTCATTATTGATCAGTTTCTTTTTTTTTTGCAGTGGTAATGTAATGTGAGATTTATATAAAACAGATCTCACTTTAAGTTTTTATTATTGTCAGTAGGATATGGGATATACAATGCAAAAAGGGAACTAAAAGTAAGTAAAATCTTGAAATAAGTGTATTTGTCCTTGACTTGAGCAGGAAAATAAAATGATCTGCCAACGGAATTAGTATTTATACCCCTAAGATAAGATAATTAGATATACTGCACTTGAAATAATATGATGGAGATGAGTTGTTCTTGTTTTAAATGCAAGTTTCATTGGCAGATCATTTAAACTTTCCTGCTCAAATCCAGAACAAATACTCATTTCAAGAAGATTTTACTTTTAGTTCCCTTTTTGTAGAATAAATTATACATTATTTGATCTCCTGATGTAAAAATTTGAGGACAACTTCTATCATCACTCAAAGATGTTGAGATGACGTGTAAATAATAAAAAAAAAGAAACAGAAAGCAAGGATTTAATAATCATAGAGAAATTAAGTTAACCATTCCAAAACGCTTTTTTAATTTTTGACACCAGGCAATTATCTCAGAAATTGAGACGGGCATAATTAAATAAATAATTAACTGTATGATGCAGGCACCAACAACAAAATAAGTCGACTCACTGGCAACAAGTCAGTGACACAACCGTGCATAAAAGACACTTTTATGGAAAACATTTTTTTCCCCTTTTGAATCCAATCATGCGCAAAGACGAGGTATAGAAACCCAAAACAGGAACGTCAAATTCTGAATTTCTAAGAAAAATAATTAGAAAGGACTGGGAGGTCCAAAAGATGCGGAGGATCAATTTGCTTAACAGTCTGGTCAAAGATCTTTTCAGTAGTTTTTCAGCTCCAACACAAGCTATAGATCCATGGCTTGTCTTCACGGTGTCTACTGGGGATCAGGGGTGGATTTACCATTAGGCGAAACTAGGCAGTTGCCTAGGGCCCCCACGTTCCTTGGGGCCCCGATTATCCAGCCAGGCTTTGAGAATGATGTTGTTCCACCAGACTGAGAGAGTCCAGCATCACCCACTCTGCTGGTAAGCAGTCAGCACAGTGGACTTCCTGAAGCTCTGGCCAATCAGCTGTCTGATCGTGCACGCTGCTCAATAGTACTGAGAGGACCGCTCCAGGTGAAGAACAGGATCTTGCCAAGAAATGGAGACGGGCGCAGATTTACTTCCAGCTATTATTTCATTCAAATAAAAAATGGAGAACAGATAAGCAGATCATGGCTTGTCTACTAGAAAAAGGGACAAAAGAAAACATAGAGGAAAACAACAAGAAAGGGGATAAGAGAGGGTCAAAAGGTAGAAAAAATAATGTATATCTATTCTATTAAAATTTTTGTATCTGTATAATGGGTCTGTTTTATGTGTTGTCTTTACAATTCAGAGGGCCACCATGCCTTTCTTTGCCTAGGGACCCAAATTTCCTAAATCCGCCCCTGCTGGGGATCTAAATAAAAACATGCACTAATTAAAATCGTAGATGAAGAATAAGATTTTTCTGATTCACGGAGCAGAAAAAGAATAGCTTTTGAATCTGACACTTTTCCATATAAGCAATAAAGCTGAGACTAGTCAGAGGTGTGCTGTGTGTGTGTGTGACAGCAGGGGGCGCTGTGGGCCCAAGTGTTTCAACGTGCTGCCACCAGGACTGACATCCACTCATGGATATCTTTTGGCATGGCTGACTCTGATGTTATGTATGCAGCTTATGGTGGATCAGATGAGCAACATGTGCAGCATGTGTGCTCTTGCTCTCCCCGTTTCCTGCACTATTTCAGGCCCACAGCCTTTGTAGTTTCACTCTTACACCGGATCTCCTTCTTAAGCTCAGACTTAGCGCAGCTGATCCCAGAGACATGAAGGCACCATGCCTCCATCCCCTACCACTCAGAGGGATCAAAAACCCGCCGGGGCGCAAGATTAGCTATTACACTCTCCAAAACACAAACGGCCACCCCGGGCCCAGCCACTGCAGCTCCACCGCAGTTCATGCACTCTGTCGTGTCAATCAAGTGGCAATTGTGAAGGCATCAGACCTTTGAGCATCAGAGACAAGCGAATCAAGGGTCTGTGCTTAATTCTCCACAGCTGAGGGGACACATGGCACAGGTGCCCCGGGGAATACCAAGGTCAGAGGTGGGGTGCAGGCTTTAGGGGAGGCAGACAGCGTGATCCGATAGCATTCATTTAGCGGGACACACGTCAGCGATTCAACACATGGGATGGATCCGGGATCAGCAGGCTTTTAATATCCTGGGATATAGGTTTCCGTAAGAATGGCTGTAACAAAAGACCCTAAAAGGATGGCAAAATATGAACATTTATGTTTTTCTAGATGAAAACCCTCAGATTTCTTTAACTGATCAACCAACAAGCCAAAAAATAAAGTCAGATTAGATAAATAAGACACTGAAATGTTGGGATTACGATGAGGGCACTATGGCAAAAAGCCACATCTATCTCTGTGGGGCGGGATCATGTCAGAACCTCTCACTGTTTTCCACACAAAATGGTGGCCAAGTTATTTACAGAAGAACATCAATATCTTTTTATGAAAATTAATATTTAGAGCTTTGGAAAACAGGTTGGGCCTTTGTTAGCATTTGCTAAATTTAGATTCACCAAACAAGCAAGTCTTAATCTTACTGTAAAATCCAGATCTAAATGCCTTTTTACTTTTATAAAGACACGTAACCCTTGAGCAATGCAAAATCTCTTAAAATCTTGCATTGACGTGATTAATGAAACCCTTCCAGAACGTCACCGTGCATTTATGCTTCAGTAGAAACACTGGAGCAGTAGAAGAGTATGTTGTGATATTATATATAGAACATGTCCAGCTGTTTCCTCCTGCAAAACGGCATAAAGGTGCAATATAAAGCATATTGCTATTTGCAAATATTTACAATCTGTGTCGCCAACAATAAAACACCATTAGTTTTATTATTTACATGACGGACTTTACAAAGATTGTGCCAGAGCATGATTAAGCTTAAGTTAATTTATCTTGTTTGTGAATCTAAAGTTCTTGGCTTCAAAGCATTTTATCTTTAAAGAAAACATTGTTAAACGAAGCAACGGACCTCAGTATGTTGACTCCAAATGTGGATTTTAAACAGTTCCTCATAATACATAAACAGCAAGGTACATCTATTAGGACCCTTTAACATGTTTATTATTAAACGTTTTGTGTTCGTCTTGTGATTTTCTACACAATTATCTCTTATGATCCTCGTTTATTATCAAACTTTCTGCAAGTGTAATTACTATCATTATTTTTAAAAGACTGGTTAAAATATTACATGTTCAGAAAATGAATTCACAGGAATGTCTTTGTATTTGTTTCTCTCACCAACGCATTCAAGCAGCAGGAAAAAGTTCAAACCTTTTTTTTTGGTGCATTTCTAACTTTTCCTGCAGCACCCTGAGCCTGAACTTTCAGGGCCTTCACACGAGCAACGGTTCTCCCCCAGGTATTTTATGACTTGCTGTTAAACTTCCCACATGTGTTTCATGAAAGTAAGCTAAGAAATGTTGGCGCATTGCCGCGACCTTGTTCGCATACCAGCTAGTTTTATAGCCAAGGAAAGCTGTGGTGGAATATTTAACAGCATCTAATTTTTGATCGAATCCATTCTTTTACAGTGAGGATTTGCCCCTCTCCTAATTTCTTCCATTCATACGAGCATGTACGAGTGCACCTGCATTCTTGCCATACCAGGGCATGAGGGAGGCTGTACCACAAGGCTGGCGCGCCTTTCCTTCGGCCTCCCCCTCCTTTCCACCACAGGAAATAATTGAACTCGGGCAAACGCACCCAAGCAGCATCCGCACTTACCAGAGAGCCCGTGCTTTTGCTCCACGCAAGTTGCGGCGCGGCCTCTTGGGCGCAACGCAAGCACATCGGGCAGGTCGGCTCTTAATAAAGAAGCCGGCTCCCGTGGAGATCTCGCAGCCTGCAGTTGTTGCTGTCACTCATTATCACTGCAGCCTCCCTCTGCACACTCATAAGGGCAAGCTGGAGCTTGTACAAACACCCACACACGACCCCTGCATGCACGCACACCCACTCACTCACCCGCTTTTATATGCACACACACACACACACACACTCCCACACACACACACGCAACGCCACACATGAGCCGAGGAGCATGGGCAGCAGGGTCACCCCAGAGCCATGCTTCATAAAGGGCGCCGTTACAATAGGTTTACTGTTACTCTGACGAGAGCCGGGACACAAAAAGACTCATGGTGCTGGCCGGATTTCGTTCCACTTTACACTCGTTTGGAAGGACGGGAGACTCCGAGCGGACAGCATGTTATCAGAGGACGGCCCTGGAGGTGAGTCTGCTCACCGGAGGGTTAACTTTCTGTATTAGAGACACGCAGATCTGAGAGGAATCTGAAGGCAGGACTGAAGGCGTTTTTTTTTTTTTTATTGTGCATCACTCTCAATCTCGTTTAAAGGTCGTGTCATGACACTGACTAAAACTGGACGGACCCAAAGGAATCGGCTGACAGGCAGCAACGCTTTTATCTTTAGCGGCGTGCGACGCTTTGCGATGTCTAAGTCACCCGCCGTATTTGATGAAGGGGAAACGTTGTGACATGTTGAGGTAGGAGGTTGGAGGGAGGGAGGGGTCGTGAAACCTCAGGTAGACCGAGAGGCAGGATGTGAAGGGGGAGCCTGACGGATGCACACGTCAGGAGGGCAAGATCGATCAAAACTGAACCAGAGGGGAACTGGAGCTAAAAGGAGGGGAACTGGTATACCAGGGGCAGAGCTGGGGTTTTTGGGTGACAGATGGGACTCGCCCTCAGCCAGAGGGGTGTGGCGTTGACTTGTGAGACTCCTCTTAGTTGGGACGAGCAGTGATATTTGGTCCGCAGCTGTCAGTGATTCAACACCTACACAGCGCCACACCCTCCAACCCTGTGAACTGCACACACAGCGCGCAAACACACACACACACACACACACACACACAGCCATATTTCATTCTCTGCAAAAGGCCTCCCGGGTTGTTTCTGTCAGCCGTCAATGACAAAAATTCTGGTTCGACGGCAACTATGATTCACGAGTTAAACATTAACATATCCGTTACTGTTTCTGGGTTATTCTGTGTTCTGGCTGTGATTGCTCAATACCACGTTTTGTCTGTACTATATAAGGATTGTTTAGCTCAGGAACATTGAATACCTAACACATACACCCATATACTCACAGAATAAAGGCACAAGGAGTATTTAGGAAATGAAGGCAACCAAACAATCCTTTAAGTAGGCACAGTTTCTTGTTCTACACGACATACCTACGTAATTTATTAGCTAGGAAGATCAGAAGATTTATTATTGCAGTAGATGTTACACTTGTAATGCTCATCCAAACATTAACAGTAACAGTTTCAATTAGTTTTAAGACAGCTACTTGACTTGAAATGTCACTTTATGTTTCTTACGTAGAATAAAATGTAAGCTTGACTAGATGTAGCAAAAATGCATCTAAACTCTAAAAACAATATGCAAGGAAATGTGGTATAGGAGAAAAAAAAAGATTGCACATGCATGGATGCATGTGTTAGGTATTCATTGTTTCTGAGCTGAACAATCCTTATGGACATGTTTCCAAAATGTTTGTTTGGTCCAAAATCAACACGGTGAATTGCCAAAAGAAAAACATATCCAGGTTGAAGCATGGTGGTGGCTGCATCATTGTCTGTGGTTGTTTTTTGCTTCTGCTGACATTAGGGCCTAAATCAAAGTAGGAGGAGTTCTAATTACTGCATCAGTCAACCTTGGGACAAACGCAAGCTTTTTTGGTTAGAACGACACATAGAGGAAGAGGAACTTTGTGTTTCAGCGTGACAATGAGCTAAAGCGTACATCCAGAACAACAAAACAATGGTTTAGCCAGCAGAAGATCAACATTTTCAAAGGGCTCATTCAAAGCCCACACCTGAATTCAATCTGTGGGGTGACCTAAAGAGGGCTGAGCTCCGGAGAGCAGGCCTGTATTCCCAAGTCAGGTGACAAAATACTCAGTGCATACTTATGCGATCACTTTTTTTTAAATCAATATTCCTTATTTCCCCCCAAAAAACGTCAAGTCGCTTTCAGAGTTGCTCAGGATCACATGTAACTAAATGCAGAGAAACTAATTCTGAAATGATTTACCTTTACCGTAAGATATATATTTTTTTCTGCATCAATAAAACCCAGGGTTTAACAGGATGTGTGTAGAGTTTTGATTTCTTCTCTGTATAAAATCAGCACCCATCTGGTCAAGGTGGGTTAGAGGTAGGGTAACTGGAAATATGCTGTTTTTGAACCTCAGATGCAAATGCACTCCAACAGATCATTTTATGGTACATTTAATGTATGCATTAAATGTACCATAAAATGATACAGAATGGTGCAAAAAAAAAAAAAAAAGTAGAAGCAATAGTTCAATTTAGTTTATAGATGATCACAAGATAATGTATTCAGATGATCCATTTATCTTCAATATAGCCACAGGGAAGTAAAAGGCATCATGTAAGTGTGCCACTCAGTGCGCAGTTCAGTTATATCACACCGTTTTGCTTCTCTATGTATTTGTGTATTTTAAGTAAAACAAAACTAGTAGGCCTAGTTCCTCCACATTCGATAAAGAGGGAACAGGGGAGAAAAAAACAACAGCAGCAACGATGAGGTCAGAATAAAAGCCCGTGATTCGCTCCCGCCCCCGCCTCGCGTCTAGTCTCACCTGGACGGAAGTAGAGCGCAGGTAAAAGCTGCTGCTCGCCTCCTCCTCCTCTCCAGGTGCTGCGGTGCGGCAGCGCTCTCCTTCTGTATGTGCACTTTCAGTCGAAGGGAGACATGGCGCCGGACATGTTTCACGTCTGGAAATAGCCCATGATTAAACCTGAAACATTCCTCATCTGTGTTTGTTTTTTGTTTTTTTGTTCTGACCCAGTAACCTCACGGACTAATGTGGCTTCTACTGCTGAGCCTGGTTCTCCGGCACTGGATCTACACCGTGGAGGGTAAGCTGGAGCCGTGCGCGGTGCAGCCCGGCTGTCATGCGCACAACACGTTCTTTGGCGACTTTTGACATCATTGTCAAAAACGGCAATTGATCCCAGATTTGGGATTATAGTTTAATAAAATTAGAATCGTATTTTTCTCAAGGCTCATAAAGGTGCCTGATTGAACCTCATTATACGAACGAGGTCCGGAAATTATAGCTACACGTTGTGAAGTTCAGTTACCTTCCCTGAAATGATTTTTCAGCTGCGTGGAGACTCTGCTTTGTGTTAACAAGTTCATGTATGTTGCAGGGTCATGTTCAGCTGTGACGTGTGATGAGTGTCTGCAGCTCAATCCTCACTGTGCCTGGTGCACTCAGGAGGTAAACAGTACTGGATTCAGAGATAAAGAACAATAAAACATAGGATATTTAGATGAAACTGTGTTATGTTGCATGATATATATATATATATATAAAGTTGCAACCTTTTCCTTCATCTGTCAGAATTTCACAGACTGGGTTTCGGTCTCAGAGAGATGTGACACACTGGACAGCTTGCTAGAAAAAGGATGCTCAAGGGACCATCTCCAGTTCCCCATTTCCGAGAGCCACATCCTCCAGGATCGACCGCTTGGGAGGAGCACAAGCGACGCCAACAGCACTCAAATCTCCCCACAAAAAATGTCTCTCAAACTGCGACCAGGTAATGAGCTCAGAATATCTTCAATTAAATATCTGGAGGTGGGGGGAGTGCTATACATGGTGATATATTTTTTTTTTCTGTATCCACAGGCAGTGAGGTGACTTTTCAGGTTAAGGTTCAACACACGGAGGATTATCCTGTGGACTTGTACTACCTGATGGACCTGTCGGCCTCTATGATCGATGATCTTAAGATGATCAAAGACTTGGGCTCCTCTCTGTCCAGAGAGATGTCCAAGCTCACCAGTAAATTTCGAATGGGCTTTGGTTCTTTTGTGGAAAAGCCCGTCCTTCCCTTCATCAGGATCAGTGAGGACAATCTGGTCAACCCCTGCAGGTGTTCAAAACATATCAAAGCAAGAAAACATCCTATGAACTTTAACAATATCACTTTTGTGTAATTTTACCTTGTTTTTTTTTTTTCTTGTCTTAAATTTGATTTCTTCCAGTTATATGGGACTGACTTGCCTCCCGACATTCGGCTACAAACATGTCTTGTCTTTGACAAGTAGAACCAGCAGTTTCAATGAGATAATCGCAAAGCAAGATGTGTCTGCTAATACAGATGATGTGGAAAGTGGTTTTGATGCTATCATGCAAGCAGCGGTTTGTGGGGTAAGATCAAAAAAAAAAAAAAAAAGTAAGACTTTCAGGTTTCTGGTTATGTTTCGTAACAAGCAAGTTTTGCTGCTTTTTTTTTTTTAGGAGAAGATCGGATGGAGGAATGACTCCATGCGTCTTCTGGTGTTTGTCAGTGACGGAGACTCACACTTTGGGATGGACAGCAGATTGGCCGGGATTGTGATTCCCAATGACGGACAGTGTCATCTGGATGCAAACAATGAATATTCCATGTCCAAAAATCAGGTAACTCTTCATCCAAGATACCTCAGAGAAGGCATGCAAGGTTAATTCTGGTGCTTAATAACCACAATCCTAAACTGAAACTGCTGTCTTACAAAAGTATCAATTGAACTTGTTCACTTTTTGTCATCTTACAGTCGTAAATATCTGTCTAGTTTTGTTAGGAGTTTATTTGATAGACCACCAGAAATATCTGAAAAGTGTGGTGTGCTTTTGTAGTCGGCCCTTCCAAGTCAGTACTTTGTAGAACCACCTATCGCTGCAAATACAGTTGAAGGACTTTTGGGGTCATTTTCCAGTCTTGTCACAGATTCTTAGTTAAATCTCGGTCTGTAAATAGACGTGTTCATTTCTAACACCTCAATATGCTTTGAAATCTATTCAGTTGTTGCTGCAACTGCAGGGTTTAGGGCTGGCGTTCAAAGAAGGCAAACTTCCTCCACAGTTTTTTTTTTTTTTTTTTTTGCAGTTTTTTTTTTTTTTTTGCAGTTTCTAACAGGTTTTCTTTGAGGTCGCCTTGTGTGTGTCTCCATACGTTTCCCCGTAAACTCTGATCTGCTTCTCTGTCCCTGCCCAGTATAAGCAGTATAAGGCTGTCACCACCAGGATTTAACATTGAGGTGTTTTTTTTTTTGTTTTTTTTGTCAGTTTTCCACCACTTATTGAGGTTTGGGTCTGAGCTAAAAGTTCAAGTTTGGTCTCATCTGACTAGAGCACCTTCTTCCGTGTGTTTGCTGTGTCCACTCCAAGGGTCGGCGCAAACTTTAAATAGTCAATATGGCTTTCTCTCAGCAATGCTTTCTTTTTGGCCCACTTCCATAAAGGTAAGATTTGGCCTGTCAGTTCAGATGGACGGCCATGTCTTGTTAGATCTACAGGTGCACAACCTGTCTCTGCTTTAAACGTTGACTATGCTCCAACTCTGCAACCTTCACTGAACAGCTTATGTTTTTTTGTTGTTGTTTTTTTTAACTGATGTTTTACATAGTTGGACCCTGTTTACCAATTAGGCTACTTTGGAAGTCGATGGATTTTACTTAGTGGAATCAAACAAACGGGGAGCTGAAAACTAGTGCAAGCCACACTTTTCAGATTTTATTTGTAAAAACTGAAAGCCTAATTATTTATTGTTTTCATTGCATGCACTATGCCGTGTTGGTCACATAAAATCAAGTGAAAGTACACTGCGGTGTAGTTCTGGTTATTACAATGCAAAATGTAAAATAAAAGCTCTCAAATCGCTGAATACGTCTTCTTTGACATAATTCAGATCACTTCATGCTGTTTTTAGCTGATATAAATTCAGCTACGTTTCCCTTTCCTAAGCCCCAACCTGCCCTCCCATGCGCCCAACCCTTTGCCAGCTAGTACATAGCTGTGTCATTTCAGGATACAGTTGAATGTTCTGATAACATCGAGTGAGTCTACGTTCAGTATTTCCTGACAGTTCAGTAGTAGGGGCAATTTTTTAAAATTATTATTTCCTTTAGTCAAGCTCATTATCAGCTCGGCTTTGAGGAATAATTTGTTTCTAAAGATATGCTCACTATTAATCTGCTGGTTTTTTTTTTTTCAGGAGTATCCAACTCTCGGTCAGCTGATTGATAAAGTGGTGGAGAACAACATCCTTCTGATTTTTGCTGTGACCAATAAGCAGATAAATGTGTACAAGGTAACCGTTCCCATCTGTGACTTGTTTTTTCCCCAGTAGAGTAACTCCATGCTAGAAAAATACTTGTCTTTAGGGAGTGTAATGCTGACTGAGGTTAACATATTTATCTATTGAGCTGTAATAAGCTTGTTAGAACTAGCCCCGTGTGTTGTTGTTTTTTTTTTTTTCTTTGCCCTTTCCATCCTTCTAATTTTGGAAATTTGAGCAGGGCTGCCCACACTGTGACACCAACACTGACAGTTATCTGCATCAGTTTTTTGTTTTTTTTCCTCTCAGAACTATGCAGATCTCATACCTGGCGCCACAGTTGGAGTCCTGGAGTCAGATTCAAGGAATATCCTGGAGCTGATTGTAACAGCTTACAAGGTAAACAAGCAGTCCTGGTGATTGAGGATGGGCCCTAAAGAAAGCTTTAACACTGGCAGCTGTGACATGGTGAATAAATAATTTTTTCAACCTCTTTAATGTTCACCATGACTTGACCCTCAGCCATGAGTCGGCCTTTCCCTGAATTCCTCCCCAATCGCTTGGTTCTGCTTTCATTCTTCCTCCTTCTGCTGAATTTCTTTCACCCCTGCCATCCTGCGCTTTGCGCCAACACGTTTCGTGGCGAGTTTCTGCTTGTCCCGTCCGTTTGATCTTCTCCGATTCTAACTTGTTCTTTCTTCTCCGCTCCTTCCCTCCGCCGCTCTCGGCTTCGTCGCTTTGTAAATCCCCCCCTGGCGGCGATGACCGGTGGTGGAGTTGGGGCCCAGTCCTTTAATTACTGCGCCTAGTTACGGCGTTTGCAGCCACGTTAACCACACTGAGGAGAGAAGCCCCTGTTATCACTCAGATTGTAGACACAGAGCCTACAGGCGCTGTGCAATACAAACAGTGGAATATTCCATGATAGTCGGCAGATAATGTGTATTTATAGTTACCTGGTATTTTGGATTATGGTTTGGTTTCTCAAAGAGGAGATATTTTGAGCCGTATCGCTTTAAACACCCCGAAAGTTATTTACTGCACAACACTGCAGAATTTTTGGGTCTGGTTTATGGACTTAATCCACGTTAGGTTGGGTGTATCCCGTAAGAATCCCATTTTTCTCCGTCACGGCAACAATCTCAATGCAGTGCAGTTAAAGTTATCCCTCTGTTCCCCTTCAGACAGTTTGTCAGAGTCCATTCGTCATTCAGTGTGCGCTTCACCTGAGGTCGGTTGTCATTCTCTTCTTAGCCGTCTTGTTTGGTTAAACACACCTGGCTATGACTCACCTGGACGACTGAAGATTCAAACAGCTAGCTAGCACACCACGGGTCACAGCGAGGTGAAACTGTGATTCCATTTATGATCCTGGAGATCTCTTTTCAAGACAGACAAGGGGCCACCCTCTTCAGTATCTTATTTTCTTTCCGTACAGGCTACTGAAGTGTAAAGTTCATGAATTGTGTTTCAGGAGCTGCGTTCAGAGATTGAACTCGAGGTCCTTGGAGACACGGAGGTGCTTCAAATGTCTTTTGCAACCATTTGTCCAAATGGCTCGGTGTTTTCTGATCTAAAACAGTGCTCCAACATCAAACCAGGCGAGACGGTCAGTTACTTCTGCTTTTAAAAGCATTTTTGTTGTTGTTGTTATTGCATTTGTACTTGTAGCATGGCATTCGTGCAGTGCAGTGGAGTTCAAAGTGCTGCAATTTAACGAGAAAGATAAGATAACACAATGAGGGGGACAGCTGCAGACCATAAAATATACAGGATGGAACATTTCAGCTGCCTTCTCAGTAACTATATTTGTTATTGGCATGAAAATCTCACAATTTGTTTTTAGTGACAATGCAAGTATCCACACATGCAAACACCTGAAGTTATGGATAAAAACTTGAACACACAAGTGTTGAACAGACTTAAATTTAACTACTATTTTATTTATGTATTTATTGCAAGGCCAACTTTAACATTTCTCCTGTTTTGGAGAAACTAGTTGCATGCATTGCTCAGATTTGATTTTGACCCATTCTTCTTTACAAACTATCTTTAAAGGGACATGGTCACTTATATTTTGACCATTAAAAAGGAAAAAAAACAAATAAAAATAACTAAATGAATAAAATAAAAAAAAGCGTTTGTCCTGATGGTGTTTACTTAATCCTTTTTGAGCCTGAAAATAACTTTTTTTTTTTTTTCGGGTACGATCAGCAGACATAAACATTGTACCGGCAGTACCGCGAAACTGTGAGAAAGCAAGAAGGCAACAATTGACACAGCGTGGTCGAAGACCAACCCGATCTACAGGGTTTGGGGTTATTTTCTCGTTCTTATCACATCTCGGCTGGCCGTTGCTGAATCACTCAGCTCCTTCACAAACATATTTACGTAGATGCCTCGTTGAGCACTGAATCGTATGCCGATGTAGCTGTCATATTGGAAGTGGCATAGTGGGGTGATATATACGTCCGTCGGCTCCATTGTTTCTCTTTGTTTACTCATTGCAAGCATGTGCAATATCATACTCTCAGTCACATGGTGTTGTTTTTGGTAAATATGCACAAAATGCTGGTCCATTTCTCTATTAATCCCTCATTCAATAATAAAAAAATCTCCCAGTACTCCCGTAGTGTAAAATAACCCCTACCATGCTGTTCACAAATTTACCCTTTGGCGTGTTTATGTGTGGTGATGTCCGGAACCATTCTTCCTTCAAACATAACGTGTGCAAGGACATCTAAAGAGTTCAGCTATGACCTGGTCTGACTAGACGAGGGCTCTGCAACCTGTGGCTCTTTACACCTTCAGCTTTGGCTCTTAAAAACTTATACCAAAAATGAGGGGAGAAAAAATTTGTCAATGATTCTAAATGTAAAGGTAGTTTTAAATTGCTAGCTTTAGTTGTGCAATATAGGCATAACATTTCCAGAAAGAAAAGAAACTAATGGTGTATACAATATTTTACCATAGATAAATTAGGTATCTTTTTGTCAATAGGTTGTAATCGACTTGCTTTTTCACCATTTTGATGCCATTTGCTATACAAATCAAATGCCTAATTGAAGAAAATGCATTAAACTTAAATATAAAAATACTGTTGGTTAAATAATAACTGTTGATCTTTACTTTTAAAAAATCTAAACAAATTTTCTATATTATACTATAAAAACAGATGTGTAACTTTTGTGGCTCTAAACAAAAATTGTTGAGCTGGACCGAGGACAAAAAATGGCTCAGCGGGTTGTAAAGGTTGCTGACCCCCTGGACTAGACAATATTCTTCCGGTATTTCACTGGCTTGTTCTAGTCTTCTGCAACAAACTTTAAACATAGGTTTTCTTCAATAGTGGAGTGTGCATAGAGGGCAGTGTAGTTGGTGCTCTGATAAAGTGAAACATACTTGCAGCTTTAGTTGGTCTGAAAAGACAAGCTGATTTGAGAAACTGTTTAAAGCCATGAAACCAAAATCATACCCAACAAAGCGTTCAGTCTAGAAATCCAGATTCAGACATTTTAAAGTATTTAGAAGAGAAATGATAAATTGTGAAAGACACTGGAGAAATTGCTTAACTGGATAATTAGTTGTAAAATATTTATTAAAATTTAAGCAAGAAGTAACGGAAAAAGTTGCAAGATGCAACGTCCATGATTTGATCTTTGTTCTCCACCAAACAGAGTTGTATTTCAGAGATTATGTAGTTATTATGGTCAAGCCCTGGCATATGGAAAATGGTAAAACATTTGGTGACATTCCCACCCTACAAGTAAACCACAAAAAAAAATCTGGATTGTTTGCCAAATGGACAGGCATACATCCAAAGTTTGAAGCTATTTTTAATTCTCTGTGTGCATCAGGTGGTCCTGTGTCTGTCATGTTTTGTGAGGCTTTAGATGGATCAAAGCGCAGATGGCAACACAAAAGCCGCATGACAAAAACAAGGATTTACCAAAACAGTCAAAAAGTAAACCTAAACAGGCACGAGGAGAATAAAAGATGAAGAACAGGGCAGGGTTACGGACCCTGGGGTAGAATTGGGGAGGCAACAGAATCCAGAGCAGAACAACAGGACATGGGGCAGAAACGAGAGAGAGCAACCAGGTGGAGATGAGGAACAGCTGAGACTAACAAAAGCAGATGATCTGAGGGGAGGAGTGTAATGAATGGAGAAAAACACGTGGAAGAAATCTAGCAGAATGAATGAATGAATGAATGAATTAAATAACAACCTAATCCACAGATGTATGAATTGCAATGGTAGAATATGACATTTAAAAGCAGTGAATTAACCCAGGCAAAAAGAAACCAAAAACTCAAAACACCTAAGTGTCATGTTCACTTCAGAGCTTAATTCAGGAAGGTGAAATACCAGTTGTTATGACTTTTTAAATATGTCTGTTGGGACTACCAATTCCCAGTACTACCTCATGTCAAGGTTTTCTAGGGTAAGTTACTCACCCTTCCCTTAACGCATGTGATTTGTTAAAGATATAAAATCTCTGTAAAGTTGTGACAACTGCAGGTTTACTTTACCTCACTCTGGACCACACAACAGAGATATTCTGATACTTCCATAGCAACACTTCCAGGAATCAGTGCTGGGTTTGAATTCATTCGCTCAAACCCTTTCTTTCCCCTGCAGGTGTTGTTCAACGTGTCCGTGGGCCTCTCAGGATGTCTGTCAGGAGTTCGCCATTTCTCCCTCAAACCGGTGGGCTTGCAGGACAGTCTGGAGGTGCAACTTGAGTCGCTTTGCTCCTGTGACTGCCAGCACCCTCCTCCAGCAAACTACAGTCAGTGCACAGAAGGCCAGGGGGTTTACCACTGTGGCGTGTGCGTGTGTCAGCCGGGGTTCCTGGGAGCCCAGTGCGAATGCAACGAGGAGGCCGCTCTGTTGAGCAACTGCCTAGCGACCAACGACTCCGAGATATGCAACGGTCAAGGGGACTGTTACTGCGGGCAGTGCGTGTGTCACGCCTCCAGCTTCGGCCGGATCTACGGACCTTACTGCGAGTGTGACAATTACTCCTGTGTTCGCTTCCGAGGAGAACTCTGCGGAGGTGAGGTCTCGCATGCCAATGCTGCTGCCGCCTCTACGTTTTGTGGTTTTTGTGCTGAGCCGGTTTGCTGAAGGATTTTGCGCTTTTAGGTCATGGAGTGTGCGACTGCGGGGAGTGTCACTGTGAAAGCGGCTGGACGGGGGAGTACTGTAACTGCAGCAGCAGCACCGAGGCATGCGTGTCGGAGAACGGCAGCCTCTGCAGCGGCAGGGGGAGATGCAAGTGCGGCCAGTGCGTCTGCTCTGTTCCTGGGGCGTCTGGAGAAAAGTGTGAAAGGTGCCCGACATGCAGCGACTCGTGTAGCTCGGCAATGTGAGTACAAATTCTTCTTCGAAGCTGGGTGACCTGGAAAAAAAATCGGTCAGGTTTACCGCTTGGATTGACGTTTCCTTACCAGAAAGATGCCTCATTTTTCATATCTGTTTGTGTTATGGTTTTTTTGCTAGTGCTACATGATCTGGCTGTTCTTTAAAGATCAGGGATATCATGTTTTGTTCTACTTCTTCACATGTGTCTGCACCTTCCATGTAACATCAAAAGACACTAATGTCCCCAACACAGCACTAAAAGATTTCCTTTCCCTGCTGTAAAGCAGCTGTCAGGGCTGGTGCCATTTGATACCACCATTTACAGGGAGTACGGGTGATGGCGAGGGAGTGCAGCCTTGGGAAAATGTTGATAAGTGACTGATGCTGTGATTTCTTTGTATATTCTGTATTACTGATGAGGTCTCTTCAAAGTTATATTTTCAAGGTTTTCTACTGGGCTAACGGTCAGTTTTTGTCTGTGTGTTTCTATTTGAAGGACCTGTGTGGAGTGCCATCTGCTTGAAAAGGATGACTTTGGGTTGTGTGATCAAAACTGCAACGCTGCTAAAATTTCCATAAACAAAACAGCAGGTAATGGACTATAGTCGTTTTATCAGTGGTGTCCAAGCTTTTCCCTTGCATTGGCAGCAACTTGTGCCTTCCACAACAGCTTGTTGAAGTATACAGGTATTGTTAATTTGCCAGTTACGTATAGAAAGTATAAAAACGGAGCTTCAACAACCAGTTATTGCAGAAAGCTGGTGCCACACTTCGTGGCACTGTACACACGTGTCCGGCTCTTTATACAAAAACGATGTGTCCCCCACATCGTTTTTACAAATATTGTGCAACACAGGATCACAAGTCTTCAAAAAGTTTTCATCCACTCGAACCGGCATAAATACGTCACAAAGCATTGTTTTAAATGTGCCAAATGCTTAGGGTGCAGTGCATTGCAAAGCTAAAATTTCTGTCAGCCAGTCAGAATTCGTCGAAACAATGGTGACGTTGTACGGCATTATGCCTCCATACTGGGAAGGAGAGTTGTCGCAAAACAGCAGACCTCCAAACGCTCTTTTTCCTTTGCATTTCAATGTATTGGAGCATTTGGGCTTGTAAAAACAAACACGCAAAAAATCTTTTGAACCAACTGTGATGTTTATAAGGTTCCTTGTATGCTTTTACTTTGAAGTGTTTTATCTTTCTCATCTTGAAAACTTCCTAAAAGACTTAGGCCTTAAGGTCACATCATTATATCTGGATTACAAAAGATTTCCAGACTCTGATCAACCAAGAAATTGGAAAGCATAAATTACAATATTCGTTTAGTTATTCTTTTTATGGCTAATTATTAGACTGATGTATTTTGTTAAAAATAGTGTAGACTTATTTTACTTTGAAATACAAATATCCTCAAAGTATTCTTTTCCTTTTTTAAATTGTTTTTTGGCAGATTATCCTTCAACAATAAAAAAAAGTAGTTTATTTATATACCATATCTTTACCAGAGTGGGCAATACTATAGGATATTCATATGGCAGGGGTGACTGGGAGGGCTCTGGTCATGGACTGTGGAGGAGACAGTGGACAAGACTGAGCACCAAGAGCTAGCAGGAAGGTGAAGATGTCCAGGTAGAGGCTGGCTTTTGGATAGGATGAGTAATGGAGTCCAAGTGGCTGGTGATGTGGCACACAGTGAGCTGTGGTCAACAGACTGCCGGATAGCGTGTGGTAGCTTACAAATGGTGGAGTATGTTGGAGGGTGGACAGGTAGACGGAGGTCCAGTGGTGCGCTGAGAGCTACTTTGGAGTTTCAGGAACAGAGGCCAACAAGAGTGCCCTGAAGGCTGTTGGGATTCAAAAGCCTTCAGTAGGGCTGATGAGATGGCACGGTCTTTCCTTTAGACGGACGAAGGCCGGTGACAAAATCCAGGGCTATGTGGGACCAAAGTCAGCTAGGCATGGATAAGGGCTGAAGAAGTCCAGATGGAGGTTCATGGGAGTTCTTGTTCTTAGCACATATGGGACAGGCAGTGGAAAAGTCCAGGACATCTTTATTGAGCAAAGGCCCCCAGAAGAATCTATAGATAAGGGCAATTGTGTGACTAGAACCAGGATGACCCAAGAACTTGGATGAGTGAGCCCACTAGATGACACGGCACCAGATGGATGTGGTGGTCCTCCCCCAGGATCTGGTTCATCAATGAGGGCTTGCTGGATACTTCGCTCTAGATCCCAGGAGAGTGAACCAATGACACAGGGGATAGGAAAGATAGTGCCATGTTTCTGGGCCTCTTCTGAGGAGGAGAATTGCTGAGACAGTGTGCTGGGCTTGGTGTTCTTGGATCCAATGTGGTAGGTGATGGTATAAAAAGAGCACATTGGACAGTGGACAGGTAGATGAAGGTCTGGGGGTACAACAAGGGTGACTTCAATGTTTCGGGAGCAGAGGCTGTCAGGAGTGCCCAGCAGGGTTTTAGGAGTCGGGACAGTAACCAAGGCTTGAGTACTTCCATAGAGGACGGTACAGAAGACAGTCCAGATCAGAAACCAGACGGGAGTGGATACCTTGGGAGGGAACATAAGCAGGAGTGAGTCACCACACAACAACCAGACAGTCTGTGCACAGATCTATGTACCTGGGAGTTTTGTAGGCTTTTTTTCTAATCTTAAGAGGAAGTTCATTTATTTGTATATTGGACGTAAATTGGTTTTACAAAAAGTGATACAATTTAAAAATAGTGGTTTATTTATGCTGATTGCAACCAGGATATAATAACTTTTAAAATACTAATAAAGGCTTATTTTTAAGAGAATTAAAATCACTCGAGAGATTGATCTTCGACTTATGATTAGGGAATTATTTTGTCTGCGGGGGTTTATAATTGAAGTTAACAATTTTCCACCTTTTCAATAAAAAAGCGAGGTATTGGTTGGAGATGTAAAGATTAAAAAATAACTCAATTAAAATTCACCTAATTTAGCCCTTGGGTTTGTGACTAAAACACATTTGAAGAGGTTTAGGATACAGGAAGTTAGCAGGGAATATCCCAACTGTTTTTCACATTGTCTAGTACACTTAAGTGAGCAAGAAGTTTTGGCATCCAAACTTGAATTTCATATTTGTCCTTGAATGAGACTGACAAGGAAACATTCAAACAGTCTTTGCGCTTAACTGTTGACAGGACACATATCAGCAACAGTTATCGGTACACTTTCCCTCAGGGCAACAACAAAACAGGACCTAGGACAGGTTTCTAGTCTTGACACGTTGACTTTCACTAGCTGTTAAATTCAAAATTGAACAAGCTAATGAAGAAGGCTCCAGGGGATTTAGATGATACAGCACATTTGCTTTAATAAAATGAGTCTTTTAAAAATGGGCTCCCACTCTGCTGTAAAGGGTTCCCTACCCTTAGCAGTTGTTGTAACAACTCAGGTTTTGTTTTATATCAGGGTCAACATCCTAAGTTTCACCTTGGTTCAGTGATTTGGAGGCATGCCGACCTCAATCGACTCATGTGTCCCTCTGAAGTCTGGACCCCCATCTCCAACACAAAACCGACCACATCCTTTTAGGTACCACAGGACAATAGGGAACATATTATTTACGTTGTTGTACAGGCTGAGCCATTATAGTGCCAGTGAATAGCCAAAGGAGCTGGTTATCCATCATAGAAGAGCTGATTTTAAAGCCACTGTCCCCATGCAAGCTGAGAGGTGTATCTGATTATCACCGGAGGTTTTTCCAGTCTTTGTGTGACCTGCACACACCAGATTACAACGTTTGATATGGAAATCTCACTGACAGCACAACAGAGGAAAGAACTATCCTTTTACGTTCTCAGCTCAAGTACAAAAGGGTCGATGAAACATATGCACCAGATGTATGTCTTATATTCACTCCATGATTGTGCCTGTTGGCGTTGCTTTTTAGATTATGACCAGAGCGCTTCTGTGGAATGCACTCTCATGATGGAGAATGAGTGCAGGGTGTCGTTTCATGTGGCAGAGGGTGATACCGGCCTCGTCGCCTACAATCTCCAAAAGTACGGTAAGTTTTTCAACAAATCATAACGGATTTGGCCCCATCTGAAATGAATAGGCACCTCTGGTAAAGACTACATTATCCAGAGTCCCGGGTCTTGGATGTTGCATCCTGTCTTTAGATCACCCCACATTTTTTTTTATTTAATTTGCATCTATGGAACATGATGCCCATAGTAAAAAAAAATAAAAATCACCACTCCTGTGTTGGATTTGGATCCATTACCATTAAAAAAAAAGATCTAAGGGCACTATTTTCAGTTTTCAGAAAGAAGCCTTTAGATTTAAATTCTAAGAGTCCATGATGAATATGCTTTCACAAGGTTTCCTAGGGTTTTTGGGAAAGAAGAATTGCATGTCTTCCACCATGCCTGCAGTAACAGTGGGCATCAGATGCTGTTCCACATATTCCTTATTTGCTTGATGCTAGACTCAGGTGGAATATTTGGTACCGATAAGAATACCCTTAAGAAGCTGTCATACTATTTCCTATCTGTCCATGTATAGATATGAATCTAATTGTCAGTGTAAACTGTCAATGTTAATGTTTTTTTCAAGATAAACATGGATCCTCATTTGCCATTTTGAACAATGACTAAAAGAAATTGGCCTCATTGTTGCATTTATATTCCAGTGAAACATTAATAGTGGATTTATAATTGAAGGTCCTTTTTGAAACAACGATCTGGATTAATTTGGGGGAAAAGGCATAATATTTTTGGAACTCCTAATGGTGCCAATATATATGGCACCAGTGATTCTATACAAAAGCAAATCATTGGAAAAGATATATTTTTCACCCTACTGATTGCTGAGATTAAATAAATATTTTCTAAACATTTCCATGTGAAATCTGTGCTACTCAAAGGATACAATACGGTAACGCTTTTTATACATCTGTAAAATATGTGTTGAGGTTGCTGTTTTTTTTCTTTATGCTTCGACTTAACTCATCTATTTTCTTATCTCAGGGTGCCCGGAGCCCCCCAACATCCCTATGATCATTCTAGGTGTCTCCCTTTCTGTTGTGTGTATTGGCATGATTCTGCTGGCTGCGTGGAAGGCGCTGATCTCAGTGCATGACCGAAAAGAGGTGGCGAGATTTGAGGCTGAGCGGGCAAAGGCAAAATGGCAGACGGTGAGCCCTTCATGCTATACTGAGTGATGTGTAACATTTTTCTCAGCGCTCTCCCCTGTTGTTACTTGTAACAGTCGTATATTACATTATTCTGCATTTGATTTTGCATTCTCCAAAGCTAATACAGATTGTCGCATTTAAAGACTTAAACTTCCTGTGAGAGGTTTACATATGAGGAAAAATGTTTCATTAGTATATTGTTTTATAATGCATTATTTGAACCCTTCTTTTTCCATGGTGGACTAATTATGAGTCAAACGAACGATGTGAATCCAACACAAGTTTAATATAACAGAGGAACAAAACTCTACAGAAGGTTAAAATGATAAAAACAGAGTAAAGTCTATACAGATGCCCCCATTAATATATGGTTAAAAGTCAGTCAACAAGGTGCAGAGTTTACTTTTTTGATTGACACCCTCAGTCCATGTTAATGTAAAATGCTCTTCATCGTGGACAGCGATGCTGGTGTTCCAGCTGTTTCCAGTTCATGGCAGGGTTGAACATTAAATTCTACCTTGGTTGTTGTTCAATGCCCTGTCCTCACCTTTATTTCTTCATAAGTTAACTGTGTAGATCAAATGGTTGCAAATTCAACAGAACTGGTTGATACAATTTATTTGAAATGGACAAACATCAAATGTTCAGATCAGATGAGCGAAATGGAAAACTGTTGCTTTTCTGATTTTTACAAAGCTCCCAGAGGACAGTCCAATTGAAAATTATACCTTATCAATTATTTCAGTCATGTTGTTACAGCTGTGTCTTCTGTCTCTCTTTTTCAGGGGACCAACCCTCTGTTCAAAAGTTCAACATCTACATTCAAAAACGTAACTTATAAGAGCCCGGAAAGGACTGTACAATAAATCACTACTGATGATGAACTGGAGGCAGTGAAAGCCATCACCTGAGTGCACGCACAAAGAAATGTTTACACTGAAATACTTTTTTACATTAATTCTGAGATGGTTTATGACAGTGGACAAACATGAGAAATTAACTGCTGTAATAGTGCACTGCTGGTACCGCACTGTTTGTGCTCTGACATACAGCTTGGTAAAAAGGGATCTACATAACGAGTGGCTGACTACTGAAAAAAAACAACTAATGAATTCAACTGTATGTAAATATTCTGTTGTTTTTATGTTTTTATTGTGATTCTTGTTTTATTATAAACTAAGGCTGAGCCTTTGAGAATGCAAACCTTTGAAATGTGTTTTTTGTTGTTGTTGTAAAATGGGGGAAAAAATCAAAACGTTTACTTACTGTGAATTATTTGATATTTAGTTTTAAACGAATGTATGTCCTTGATAGTACTTGACTGCAACAATGGCAAAAGTTTCATCTTGTAAAACCAGCAGCATTGTGGTATTCTCTGGTCACACCCTTGTCAAAAAGTTAATTCATTTAAGGTTGCCAGTAGGTATTTTTTATTTTATTTATTTCACTGTCTTGGTACTACTACATTTTCTCTTTCTGCTGTTGGGATTATTGGAAAAATCTTATTTTAATTTGTCAGTATTTTTCAGGATTGTGTTTACCTAAATAAAGTTGTTTCTTCCTGTCATTGCAGACAGAAAAAAGACAAAACTCATGACAGTGTAGGTGCAAAATGTGACAGAAGTCCTATTGCTACATTCGTTAAACTAGCTCCATCCATAGTGGACATATCGTAATTAGCCAGACTTGTGGTTGTCCTTGACAAAGTATGACCTGATTTTAGTAGTTTGCTGGATTGGCAGGGTTCTATGTTGATTTAAAAAAAATGTTTTACAGCTTTTGGATAAAGAATTGAGTCACTAAATTAACATTTTAAATTCTTTTAAAGCAAAAGCTTTGGGTTGCAAAACTAACACTTAAAGGGATAGTAAGGTTTTATCATTGGGTTCGGTGGAGTTGTCATCAGCAGTAAGTATCTTACCCACAGTAACCAGCTGCTTGAATGAGATTTGCACAACTAAAGCAATATGCAGGGCACTGGATGTCTAAGCAGAGCTCTTAAGGTCATGTCCTCACAAAGAAGGCTGTGGCTGTATCTAACAAACATTTTAGATGGATTAGGGGTTCCCATCCAAACAAAGTGGCTATGAAACCGACAGCATTTGAAATCAGCTTCCAGAGTGAGAAAGTTTGAAGCCACCTCCCGTAGACGTAGCTGCTCACTTAACACGCATCCGCTAACAAAAACACTTCGGAGTTGTGGTTGTGTTTCAGACACAACTCAATGTACTGTGGATTTTAACTCTTAAAGCCTCTTTTCTCACCATGTTGTTTTCATTCTGCTCTTCCTCCTTCTTTACTTCGGTGCGCCAGTGCTATCTCGCCACTCACTGGCAGGCTTAGGTATTACAACACCTATTAAGGCTCCTCCGGCTTGGTACGCTTTCATCTTTACTGTACAGATACAGTATTCGGCTCCGTGTGGATGTGGCCCAAACCAAGTAGAAGGGCATAGATATGCAAATTTTGCTCAGGTTTGGCTGTGCTGATTGCTAGACGGAAAAAAGTAGTGTGCTTTAGAGCTCAGTTTAAATGCATAATGTAGGTAATCAGGCAGACGAAACAAAGTCCTGGAATATTTCTAAAAAAAGGAGGAACAGCAGTTCATGTGTCAGGAATCTTATCCAGTTGGGATAAGCACAGTGCTCTGGGCCTGTCTTGTGCGTGATTTCTCCCTTTTCCTGCCTCCTGAGTTTGTGGGGCCATTGTCTGCTCTATGATGCAGAGTCCTGATGACTCCCAACTTGTGCTCCAGTAGGTGATGGGAGTCAAACCACACAGACCAAGTACTGGTCTGTTTGGGTAGGTTTACATCACACCTTGGTTTCTAATAGTCCAGGAAAGCAAACCTGGCATTTTTTACTTTTTTTTCCGTGTGAATTTTATATATTTATCCAGAGAGTTGATGTGATCAACGAAATTCTCGACTTCCTGAGATTTAATATTGACATTGGTGTCATCAACATACCTGAACCAATGGCTTGGTGATGTCCCTGAAAAGGACAAGAAAGCCCTCTTTTCTACATCCTCCATGTACAGGTTTGCAACAATGGGAGAAACTGGGGATCCCATAGCACTCCATGGTTAAGCCTGTAATATTGTGCCCCATATTTGTATGTATTTACTTATTTATAATGGGACAATGCTTATTAATGAGTACAGGGTAAATATGCAAGATTATAGCCAGTGCTAATTTTCCTGTCGAGCCCCTCAGGAGACAGAGCCACTCTCAACCAAACAATGCATTACAATAAGAAACAAAACAATACAGTACAATAACAAAAACCACGGACAATGTGACATATTCAGACATATGTGAAGTAGGTTGACTTGAACTGTTTTGATTTCTTTCTTTTTACATGTTCTATAAAAAAGGTCTAATCCCCCTTAGGAACTGATGCAACTCTGACTTGGCAATAGATTATCTCCCTAATGAAAACTAATATGTTTATATCCTGTAACATGTACAAATCAATACATTGTATAATAGTAAAGAACCCTTCCATTGGAAGATACATATGATCATATATGTATATATAGCTAGCCAGCTTAATGAACAATTACCTCTCACCAGGGATTTGAAACTCTGAGTTTGTCTATTTACAGTGCAACATTAATATGTTTAATGAAAATAATGTGGGAATATAAGACAAAAAAGCCTAACATTATAGGCTATAATGCAACAAATTCCTGTAGCTACATATACAGATGTACATCTTTAACAGCCTTTGTAAACTCAGAGAAATTATTAGTAGAAAGCTATGTGGAGCGACAGTTTGTATCATGATGTGCAAAGTCTATTGTTTAGCATTGTTGTGAAAAAAATTCTTATCAGTGTTGAATTTGGATTTATCTTGACAACAAGGAAGTCCAATTCCAGATTTCTGAAAATCCCAAAAATGTAATCCCCAGTGTTGTCAGGATTCTTATTTTCTCCACTGTTGGCTTTTTGATATTATCAACAAATCCTATGATGATAGTCATATTATTGGTCCATATCGCCCACCCCTAAACTCAAACTATAAAGAGCAAGTAAAACAACTATGTATGCAGACAACATACCTGCATGCCTTACGGTAATATGAGTAATTTATGTCATAAAAATGTAATCATTTAGAAGTGTATCTGCATTTCATTTTGCATACATAGAATCACATTATAAGATGAGTAGGAAAAAAGGCCCTCAAATAATATTGGAATATTCTCATAAATTACTTCCAGAGATTATGACATTTTGAATATTCCTGAAGATTGTTCTATTCCATTCAATGGACCAGATTAGCAGGTGGCCAGGGTGGGGGCCAGTCTCTTTTCATGGGGGAACTGAACAAAAGAATGAAAAACATGGCCATATTTTATCGCTTAATGTATGAAGTGAGCTGGAGCCACTCGTGGCTCTGGAACTGCGGGTTGATTTAGCAAATGAAAAACTGTGACCCTATCTCAATAACACTGAAGCTAAAAATGCAACACCTTCATTTTGAAATGATTATTAAAGTAAAACTGTAAATGTAAACAATAGAAGTGGTCCAAGGGAACAATCGGTTACAGTGTAACGCACTTAGGGTATAGTTATCTGTCAAGCATCCCTCACTGTCGTATAACCCAGGACAGATAACCAGAACCTAAACAGTGCGTTACAACAGTTCCTGTGCCTGTTTATATCATCACGAGAAATGGATTTAGTATCATGTCTTCACAGAGTGCGAAATACGGGGGGGTCCGGGGGGCTCGACCCCCCCGATTAACCCATGAGACCCCCTCAAAGCCTCAAAAGCAAAATTTAAAGGGGGTCTTAAATTGTGTCAAAAAATCTAAAAATGAAATATTTTTTGTCACTAATGGTCACTAAAAAATTTTTAAGCTCAACATGTCCAGTATTTAAAATTCAAAACATTTATTCACAAATATCAGAATTAGAATCAGACATACTTTAATGATCCCAGGGGGAAATATGTTCTTTTTTATGCCAAGTGGAGCCAGCCAATCCTATTCGCGGATGCAAATTAGGCATGTGCGCGCCAAACAGAAGGATAACGTAACGTTGACAACAATTAATACTAAAAATGTTTAAATTTTAGTATTAGGAACTGATCTTATCTGTTGTGCCTGTGCACTTTATCTGTTTCACTGTTGGTGAATGAGAAAATCCTCTCGAGTCCTTGTATGTCTGATGAATGTGAAGAATTGACATTAAAGCTAACTTTGACTTTGACATTGTAATGTTATAGGCCTACTGCATATTGAGAAAATTTACATCGGTATTGCGCAACAATCGGGAGATGGGGACCCCCCCCCCCAAATACTGACAGGTATTTCGCACACTGTGTCTTCAGTATTAAGGTCATAACAGGGGCCATGACCAGTTTTACAGGGGTACCGGCCCCTGGTGGCCCCTGTCTAGAACCGCCCATTATTCCGTTATTCTCTCTCTCTCTCTCTCTCTCTCTCTCTCTCTCTCTCTCTCTCTCTCTCTCTCTCTCTCTCTCTCTCTCTCTCTCTCTCTCTCTCTCTCTCTCTCTCTCTCTCTCTCTCTCTCTCTCTCTCAGATGTCAAATATATTTCTGAAATAATCCCTAATTAGTTCTCAGAAGAAATTGAGAATGTGGAAAATTCTCGGTGCCATTTTGCAAAATTCGTCACGCAGCTTTTAGGGTCTACACAGGCTAACTCCGTGTTGATTTAAGAAAACGAATATCGAAGAGAAGTTAAAGGGAGATTTTTTGTTTTGAACTCGTTTTGGTCTGTTGGGGAGTCCTCCGGTGAAAAGTCCCCTGACCGTGTCCCCAGTGGAAACCCAGCAGAGAGCGGCAGGAACGCAGCGCTCGGAGCCGGACGGAGGCAGCAGCTCCTCCGTCAGACGTGACGTCGCTGCTGGTTCCCCGCAGAAAAAAAAGAAAAAAGAAAAAAACTTCACTCCAGAGAAAGTTTTCTAGAAGGGGGTGAAGGGGGGAAAAAAAGGAAGAAGAAGAAGAAGAAGCTAGGAGCCTGCAAACAGCCGGAGCCTCGGAATGTGCAGACGCTCGGCTCTGCAGCGTTTCAGCCATCTGTCGAAATGTTGCTGCGCTTCTGTCGGTGCGTGGACTCGGCCGCTGCCGTGGCGGCGCTTGTTTGTCTGACTCTGTTGCTGTTGTCGAAAAGCTGCCTGTGTAACAGCGAGGAGGTCCTGGGGAGAGAGCAGCTCGCTGAGTATTACAGTAAGTCGGTATCCATCATCACCCAGCCGCAGACCGCTCGTCTTTCTTTCTTTAGCAGCGCGCTGCACAGACCGACTGCAGCCCCAGGATTGTATAACTGCGCTGCTTTGTGTTAAACTAGCAAAGATCTATGTTTTCCCTGCAGGGCTGTGTGTGTGTGTGTGTGCGCGACTAAAATTAGATCGTTCCTCCTCTTTTTTATTATTACTATTTTTTTGATTGGCTGCTTGATCACAGTCATGAGACGCACAGAAGCACCGGGTTCAAACAACTATTTTATTTTCCCTACGAATGCCAATAAAACGCACAGGCATGTTTTTTTTTCCGCCTTGAAGAGTTAATTGAAGGTTATCTTAAGTTGTAGGCTATACTATGCAGCTCAAACAAAGCTGAAGTGACCGAAATGTGTAATCCAAGTCTATAACGTCTTTACTTTACTTTAGTAAATTGTTTCAAAAAGACTTACCAGCTGCGCAACTGGAGAGCAAAAAGGTAATCAACCAGAGGTCTAAGTCTGACTATTTTACCTTGATTGGATCTATGGTGGGCTAATTCAATATAAAGACAACAGCAACAAAAAACTCTATTCTATTCCCCTATTGATAAAAATACACCAAAACTAGGAAAAAGATTTAAAAGAAAAACCAAAACTACTTTTGCCAGCAAAAACTTGATGGGTGCTGCAAAGGAGTTGGAAACTCTGTCAGATTATAGGCTGATTGAGCTACTCTGGGTCTCAGAACTATTTTTGGTTAACTGGCCGCAAGCTCGGGACACTAGACGTCATCTAAAGAAAAGGTGAGGGACCATCTTTGTTTTTAAAGGGGCCATGACAACAAATTTCACATTTTTTCACAGTTTTTGGGGTTATAATATGGTCTGTTGTGCACTGATGAGGCCGTGTGAATGTCAAAAGTGAACACCAAAGGAGCTTTATCGGCTCAAACACCGCGTCGCAGAAGTCGTGGAGCATGAATACCCCGTATTCAACATCCAACTAACTTCACCACGGTTACTAAAAAGGAGAGCTGAAATGTCCTTGGGGGTGAAAAAAAAGCATGAAGTTTACACTTACTCCCGAAGGACGAGAGAATCACAGAAGAGTGAAGTTCATTGGTACCACTTTACAATAAGGCTCCCTTTATAGAGGCTTAGAAATGGTTTGTTTCTTTTAACCAACTCAACAGAATGGATTCAGCATACCCTCACACCCAGCTTGCCTGTTTGATATTGAGCTCATTTGTGTTGTTTTAACCTGATCTCCCTGGAAAAAAAAAAAAACTTGTTCTGAAATTGTGTTATTATAATTTAATCTGTAAACACTTTATAAATCATTGATAGCTGTTTATTATGCATTAATAAATGACAAGAAAGAGACACAACTGACTTTCACGTTTCAAATTCTATGTGTTTCATCTAGAGTTTTTATACTAAATATTTCAGTCTAAAGTACAACCTTGTAAGCTCCATAAGCATTTGAAAACATAATTATCTACCTTCTCTACGTTATCACTGCATTATAAACATCCACAACTATAAAAGGGAGCCTTACTGTAAAGTGTACACCATGACACAAAGTAGAATGTGGGTTTTCCAACTATGGTTGTAGCCAATTAGAGTGAAGTCAACTTGGTAGAGTTACATATCATCACCATGACCAACCCCTTTACTGAGGAGGGACATTTGGCCTGACAAGACAACACGTTGACGTTATTTTCTTTATGAAATTCCTTGGAGAATCTATATATGCAGCGATATCAACTACATGCAATGGTTTATGCAGTGATATGGCACCGCTGTGCTTTTTTAGACGTTTCCTGTTACGATACACCTGGTTCAAATGACTCGCCATACCTTGGCGAGTCACTACCACCCACTGGCCTCTGACACCTAGAGGGCAGTGGTCTCCGACAACCAGGACTGGTGACCACTGCTGTGAAAGACTCGCGTCATCGCTATACTAGAGGGAAAGGTCAAAAAGCAGTACCAAAATAGCTGTCTTGAGACCTGGCAGAACAAGCTTGATTCGGTTTCCTCAAGAATCCCATCGACCCAAGTGCAACGGCCTTTCATGCAGAAAGAAAAAAGTTGTTTTTTTTTTTTAGACGGAGCTCGGTGGAAAACTGCTCTGCTCTGACACACGCTACAAATTATATTCAACCTTTCCTTCATGTGAAGCTGCTAGAGAGAAAAGCACACAGTCATGTGTTTATTTAGATACTCATAAAAATGAATAGGGCATTTGTAACTTATATAAGGACAAATCTTCTGAAACAGCAGTAATTCTTCGGGATTTCTGCAGGTTTTTTTTGGGAGGGGGGGCTATTCTAAAATCCTCACTGAAGGAACAACCTCTATATTTCAGCACAACACCATAAAACATTCTGCATTAGCAAAGCCTGTTACTTTGCAATTAAAGAGAGGTTGTGTAAAGACTCATGTCCTCCAGTCTAAAGCTGCAGGTGTTTAAAAAAAAAAAATTTGTGCTGGATAAATACATAGAAACGAGGCTCCAAAGTAGCTGAGTGAGATATATTTTTTGCTTTAAGGGCTACAGCTCTGGATCCCAATCTTTCCTATGATTGCATAGGTTTTAGGCTAGATGCACTTACTGCTTACTGCACTTCTGGTTAGATGCTAAACTGCAGTGTGTTGCTCTGTACCTGTACATGTGTCATGACAATAAAGTTTGATCTAATCTAATCTAATAGTTTTAATTTGCAAATTGTCATAAAAGTGTGGAAAAATGTCCAGTTTATTTATCTTTACCACAAAGTCAGCACATTTTTGCAAACATGGTTTATTTACTTCCTAATAAAAGACAATATATATATTTCAGCATGACAGTGAAATATGAGAATTCCAGAGGTGCTGCTTTGTTTTGATTCATTATAAAACCCCTCTCCAAAACACAATTACTTCTATATTTTGTATGGTGCTGGATCGCTGATCCTCCCAGAGAAAACAGAGCAAGGTAATTTAAACACAGAAAATACTTTTGGTCAAGCAGACACTTGATTCCCTCGTCCGCTTGACGTTACACCCCTTTTAAAAGCAATAGTTTTTCAGCAGCCCCAGCTCAACACAAACAAGTTAAAACGCTTAATTAAATCTAGAGCCATGCATTCTTTAGTATGCGGTCGTGACTTGAAGGAAGTTAGAATTTCTCCGTGTTCTTTCATAACTTCCTGAAATATTTAGCATGCATCCCTCTTTTCTGGTTTTGGCATCCAGTTACACAGTAAAGTTATGGCAGTTTTGAAGAGAAATGGTTCTCCTGGCAAAAAAACCTCACAACTTTATATTAATAGGGGACGTGTCATGCAAGATCCGTTTTTTCTTAGCCGTTAAATTTTGTCGTGTACTTGGAGTTTCGAGGAATGCAGAAAAGTTGAATTTAGTCTGTCCAGGAGCTGGGTAGATGTCGTTATATTCTGTTGGGGTCATATTTTACAAGCCGTTCGGTTTTCTCTATTTTCTATTATGTTTTTTGAATGATTACGTCACAGTATTTTCTCTGGAGCTGCTAAACAATTTCACGAATCTGCCACTTTCGTTTTTCACAACAATTTTGTAGTCCTAGCTGAAAAATGCCAAAGCTTAAAGTGGATAAGTGAAAATGTTCAGTTGTTGGGTGCATTAACCAGGGATGCACGAGACCAGCAAAAAGTGCAAAATGCGATGATATCAGTAAATGTTGCGATAACGATATAGCTTGCAATAAACAAAAAAAAAAAGAAATAAAGCGTTAATGTCTTTCTGCTTTAGGATCATCGCAAACATAAACCCCGGATAATGATGAGTAGTCTATCCAGCTACCACGGGAGGTTTTAGTAAAAAGGCTGCCTCTGTCCGACTTGCGATGTTTTGGCAAAAAGCCAAGCTGTAGTTTCTTATCAATTTCACCACCTCTGAGCCTTCTCAAACTTTTTAAGTTTAAACAACAGCTATCACCGAACATTAGGGGCACTGAGATTAGCTCACACTTATTGCACTCTAGGCGTTTCTTTGCAATATGCATATTGCTATGACAATAAATTTGCGTTAAATTGTGCAGTACTGGTATTAACCCACATAATTTATTACACTGTCCCTATCTAGTGCAAAAAACACAAAAGGTATTGTTTCCGTCTGGTGTAGAAACATATCATTTTGGGGAAAATAAGCTTTTTTTTTGCTTGTTGCCCTCATTGATGAATTTACAATGTACGGCTCTACATTTCTCCCCAACAACCCGCGCCTGAGTATCTCGGCTCCCTCTCCCCCTCCAGCAAAGGGCCTCTTCATCCTGGAGAGCGTTACGCTGAAGCGCTGCGTGACGGTGGACCGCTCCAATGTGGTGCTGGAGGACTGCGAGCGTCCCACGCGCCGTATGCTGTGGAAGTGGGTCTCTCGGCACCGACTCTTCAACTTGGGCTCCAGCACGTGCCTTGGCCTAAACATCGTGAACACCACGCAGCCCCTGGGGATGTTTGAGTGCGACATGAACTATCCGGTGATGTGGTGGCGCTGCCTTGGAAACATGCTTTACGGAGCATCAGAGTGGAAGTTGATGGTGTCCGGACGTCTGGTGGTGGTCAAAAAGAACATTTACCACGAGTGGAAAAGGCACAACACTCTCAGAGAAGGGCCCTGCTCACATCCATACGAAGGTGAATGAATTATTGATCATATAGAAAACACTATGTGTGTTTCTTCTTAATAAATATGTTTGATTTACAGAAATCCACACGCTTTTGGGAAACGCACGTGGATATCCCTGCGTTTTCCCCTTTAATTACAACAACAAATGGTATGCTGAGTGTACAACTGAGGGCCGTGAGGATGATCTTCACTGGTGTTCTATCACTGATCGCTACGATCAGTCCGAAAGATGGGGCTTCTGTCCAGTTAAAGGTACCGTTCATACATAAACTCTATCATAATTACGTGTCGTGATGTCGGAGCCAAAAGCTAGCAGGAGATAGACACATTGGAAATACTGGGAAAACAACAGAAAATTGAGGATAAGTTGAGAACGAAAGTCCTTTCTACACTAGTCCCATTAAAGGCATACTATGCAACATATTTCAGTTAATTAATGTGCTCCATACCGTTTTGGATGATTAAATGAGTCATTTCAGGTCGAACAAAGATTTTCTCGGCTGCCCTGGTGGTCTGTGGGGGAAATACCGCACTTGCAATTGCAGGAGCCCTCGGCCCGCAAACACAGGCTCAGAAGTCTCGTGCAAGACCGCGAGAGTCGGTCTTGCTTTACAGCGAGAACTCCATGTGTTTTTGCCCTGCCATTCACTATATGCACGCGCGAAAGCAACAACAAGGAACCGCGTGTTAACGTCAAATAAACATGCAAGAATATCAAGTTTTTTTTAAAATTATTATTATTATTTATTTAATTTTTTTGAATGTTGGCGAGGCGGTAGCATGAGTTTGGCGAGGCGGCCGCCTCGCCAAGATAGCGCTGCGGGAAGCCCTGATGTTCATACCTTCACTGTGTTAGTCATTGTTTGTACTGCCGTTTTTTCGACTTTTCGTTGCGTTCGCCTGTCTGCTAAGCTCAAAACCACCGCGCCTGGCTTGACGGAGAAACCAGAACAGCTGAGCATCTTTACGACAGTGCACTTTTACTTTCGCCCTCTGGGGGGAGCCTCGCTGGAAAATCAACCCCGGTTGCATAGTATACCTTTAACCTAAAAAAGCACCGTTAACTCTCTGCCTGTTGGCCAGCTGCTAAGTTTTCAATTTGTGCCTCAACTACTAGTTTCCAACTGCGAGCACTTCTGGGATTCGAACCAGGAGCTCCGGGCGTGCTACCAGTTCAACCTGTACACCATCCTCACCTGGAGCCAGGCGCTGTCCACTTGCCGGGCTCAGGGGGGAGATCTGCTGAGCATCACCAGCCTGGCAGAGCGCAGGTACATCCGAGGTGGGCATCCTATAGAAGTAAACACTCAAGCACTCGCGTTAGGGTCAGGTGTTTGGGTTCTTCTCAGCCGCAGCCTTTTTGTTGTGACTCTAGACATTAATGCATAACAGTTTTAACTTTTTTTTTTCATGTTTGGTTAGATCGACTTGCAAATGTTGGTGTGATGGTGTGGATTGGGCTGAACCACCTGATGGACGGGCACGGATGGAAGTGGTCCGACGGAGCTCCCTTATCACTGGTGAATTTCACTACAGGTACCGCCTATTTGTCGACACTGACCATGTGCGCTCCCGCAATCTGCCTTTCTTCCTAACTTTATGTTGAGATAATATTTGGCTCAACGTTCGGCCTGTCCTTCAGGGCTAGCTGCTAGTCCGCTGCAGACCGACATGCAGTGCGGCGTGTACAACTCTGCCTACGGAGGCCGCTGGCAGAGCCTTTCCTGTGAGTCCGCCCTGCCTTACATCTGCAAGAAGACACCGAAGGACGACAGCATGGCTGAGCCGCTAGGTGAGAGTCTGGTAAACCGCAAGAAAGAGAAACAAGTCATTAAAGTATCTGGCTGCTTTGCTGCTTCCTCTGGAGGCGGGTATGAGTAAGGAGCAGCGATTACTTTTGGCACGTTTTCATACCTATTGTTGTTCTCGGCTTGGCTTTTGACATTTCTCTCTGTTTACGATTTTTCCTTATCCGACTTTTTATGGTTGTTTTGTCTTGACCTCTCTCACTTCTTGGTTCTTCTCCTTTCAGAGAACTGGCAGTACGTCCACACAGAGTGCGCTGATGGCTGGTGGCCTCATAATAGCTTCTGCTACCGCGTGCTGGCAGAAGAAGAGGCCGGAAGCTGGGAGGAGTCGTCCCGAGCCTGTGGCTCTCTGGGGGCAAACCTCACCAGTCTCCACTCCTTGTCAGAGGTGGAGATGCTGCTCAACCTGCTGGCTAACTGTAAGAAGCATCAAGCAAGAAGTGATTTATTGGCTGTATTTGATCAAACATGACAGATAACATTATGTTCGTCAAGGGCAAGTTTTCCTTATTTATAGTACCATGAAAAGGAATCCAGCTTTTCAAGGAATAAATTTTTTTTTTTTTTTTTTTTGTCGGTTTAAAGTTGTCTTTGGCAAATCATCTTTGGGAGTTTCTGAAGGGCCTTTTATGTAAGTTTTTAGCAGACTTTGGCTGTTTTTGATACATTTTTATTCCAGAATTTATTGAAAATAAAGCTAAGCCAAGCTAAGAATCATTCAGGCACACAATTTCAACTAAACTCAAGGGGAGAACCAAAAATTCCAAAGATAACCACATCTGCAAAAGATAAAATAGTATTTGAGTTTCGGTCCATTGAGGTGACTCCCCAAGAGCTATTGGTATACACTAGACATTCAACTAAAGCATTAAGCTCTCTAAACACCTGTTTAGAGAGCTTAATGCTTTAGTGGTGGCTCTCTAACAGGTGGCTCTCTAAACACCTGTTGTGTCTATAATGTTTTTTTTTTCTTCAACACATGATTCTTAGATGTTGTTTATTTGCTGTAGATAAATTTATTTTTAGGTCTGGTACTTTTGTCCTCCTCTTGTGCACTGATCATAATAATGATAATGTTCACCCATGAGGAGTTAACAGAAAATGGGCAAATATTAGCTTGCAAGAAAGTCTGGCTTTTCCAAGCCAGGCATGAAGAAATGAGGTTTGGTTTGTGCCATTACCAGATATTTAGCTGCACTGTATAAAAACACACATTTTATCTGTTTTCCTCACCATATTAGAATAAATCAGATTAAAGATCATTACAAGGCATTTGTTGGGCAGTGGTATAAAGCTTGATGTTCCGCATTACTCCAGACTCTTTGAATTGAGAAAGCTCCCTGGATAGGAAGCGAAACGGCTTTAAACTTCGGAAAACAAGTCCAGTTGTTTTGCTTTCGACTTTTTTTTGAAAACCAGATTAAGTTTTCCTGTTGTCCTGTTAGTTAGGATTATCAAAATTACTTATATATGCTGGATGCCAGAATAGGCATTTTTAAATACTTCCTAAAATCCAAAGGTTTACATGAATTTCTGTCTTATGTGGTAAACTCGCCCTTTAAATGGTATAACTGTGGTCAAACAGTTTTGGTATCCTTCCACAGGACTTTTCACAGTCATTTGTTTAAATTTTGATCCATCTCTCCTGACAGAACCGCTGTAACTTAGTTTGCAGACCACCTTGCTCACGCACACATTTTAAAATTTTCTCTTGGGACTAAGAACAGGAATTTGTGATGGCCACTCCAAAACTAATTACTTTGTAACTAAAATTTGGCAGTATGTTTCAGGTCACTGTTCATTGTGAAGATATATATTTTGGGTCATGGATTCTTCCTCATTGAGTGGCCCTTCAGGCCATGTTGGCAGAGATTATAATACCAACTTCAACCATGATCTTTACAAGGATTTAATTCTGGGGTTTACACACATTTCACACCAAAGATCCAATCTCTATGATGGCCGCACATTTTTGTGCCGTTTGTTCATGCTTATAATTATTTGAACAGATTAATGCAGCACCCTTGCGTACCTTACGATTGTACTCAAGGATGAACAAGACGTGGAGGGCCACAATGGTTTTTCTGTTATCTTTGCTGATTTCTGTAGATTTTTTTTAATGATGTCACACAAGGAAGTAGTAGTTTGAAGTGTACCTTAAAATACCCGCACAGGGATTCCTCCAGTCAGAAGCGTACAGCGTTTTTGTGTATATAAACTTCAAAAATATGATAATCCTAACTGAGCAAAAACAGGAACGGTTGAGTCTGATTTAAAGTCAGACAAGGAGAAAAAAAGGTTATGTAATTTTAAACGTTATGTAAATATCCTTCCATTTTCTATACCCACTTTTCCATGCAGGGTCATGGTGGGGCTGGTGCCTATCTCCCGCAGTCACTGGGCAAGCAGTGAGGTGCAGATCACCAGTCCATCACAGGGCAACAGTTCCCTTCCAGAGAGAAACAGCTTTAGAGTAAATGGTTTAGAGTAACGGGACTGTGGGAGAAAGCCAGAATACCCACACATGCACTGGTCAAACCCAGTGATCGAGCCCAGGCCCCTCTTACAGCAAGGCAACAGTGCGTCAATGAAAAAACCCCACAAAAAAACCCGCTTTTAATCTTTTCTAAATCTAACAGACAATGATGTGATTCACCAAGTCACAAAAATATTCCTATTTTATCTAAAACTGTTGCAATTTATCTGTTTGTGTTTTGTTGCGTCCTCATGTTCTGCAGCTTCCAGGGAGGACACAGAGGTCTGGATCGGCCTGTGGAAGCCGGGGGCGTCGCCGGCCGTAGAGTGGTCGGACGGTTCCCCCGTAACGCTGACTCTCTGGGACCGGTACCACCCTGTTCACAACCTGACGGATTCAACGCTCTGCGTCAAGGTGGAGAAAGAGGTAGGACACTGTATGTAGACCAGAAAAAAACGTGCAGTTTCCTGCCATCCATGTCAAACTAAATTCTTCCCTCTCTCATAGAAAGGCAACTGGCGTTTGGCCCCCTGCGATGAGCAACACCCTGCTGTGTGCCGTAGAGAAAGTCCAGCTCAGCACAGAGGAACCCGGGACGAAGGATGTCCTGGGGTAGGACCCTTAACGTACAGCTTTTACCCTCCGGCTTGTGGTTACCTGCTGTGTGTTTGGGAGCAAAACAAGTCGAGTCATAGATGGCACGCTGTAAGCTGGGCTCAGATTAGTGGTGGAGGTTACACGGCACATTACATGGTTACGCAACATACACGCTTAAACTGCTGAAACTCTTCTAAAACTCAAAGAAGGTGGCACACTTTTAGGTTAAAAGGCCAAAACATATACTTCAAGATGAACGTTTTACTTTCTTTATAGCAATTTTAAAAGGAACTAGTATATAAAAAGTTTTTTTTTTGGACAAAGTTCTGATTTTGGGTGTGACCCAGGCAGATTTTCAAATATCTGCAAGAATAACGTTAAATATATTACAAAGCAGAATTATTTTCCCATCAGAAAATCAATTTTGATGACAGTCTATAATAACATTTGAAGCTTTTATTTTAAAACCATCTCCGTTTTAAACTAAAGGCTTGGTGTACAGGGTTGCTTTGCTGCACCGTGCGCCGGGACACGCACCACAAAGAGCCACACACCCGCCGCAGCTCAACCCTTAGTCCAACAAGTTGGCCCTTCACAAGCACAAAGAGCTGATTCACCCGCCCGCTGACGTATTGTCTGGCATTCGCGGTTCTCCTTGACTCTGTTTACAAGAATATCAGCCTCCTGAGTCATCAGGCTACTTGGTACTTTGGAACAGGAGGCCAAAAAAAAAAAAATTACCCCAAGGGCACAATATCAACCATCGCGCTTGAGCCGTCTGTGTTGGTTCTCGCCTGACGTGCTGCGAACAAAGACCTGTTTTCTCTGTGACGTTTTCTTCTGCAGCAAGTTTATCCTTAAAACGCCCAGCAGGTATTTCACCCTCGGGTTTTCAAAAAAAAGCTTGATGCAGATGTGAGGGGGGGAGGGTCTGGATCCCCTTGAGGCAGCTGGGGGGTTTAAGGCTTTATAGGGGTGATTCGGGTGAAAGAGGGAAATTTGCACCACTTGTCTAAACAACCTCTCTGCACATTGCGTTCACTTTTCAGTAACACTCTGAAGCCAACGCAGAACCACAGAAGAAGACCTGCCTAAATCACAACTGGCTTGGTTTAACGTGTTAGGACTAACATCATCATGAACGTCTTTTGGAAACACAGGCCAGATAATGAAACACACGCAGAAATACAAACATTTATTTAGCCATCATAGTGATGTCACTTTAAGCGCCAGTTTTAGATGCTCAGTCTCTTTATTGATTTATCAAGAAAAGCAACTTTTTCATTGTGATAACATTACCATACAAAACATTCACCCCCGGGTTTTTACTTTTTGTTGCATTCCAACTTGCAGTTTAAAAGTTGTTGTTTTTTTATCTTCTTTAATGTGACGTGCATACATATGTATCCACCCCTTTGTTATGAAGCCCCTGAAAGGTTCTGGTGTAGCCAGTCACCTTCAAAATGTCATATAATTAGTGAAATGAAGTGTGTGGTCTAAGTGACACATGATCTGTCAGTATAAACACAGCTGCTGTGAAAGCCCTGAGGCAGCAGCACCTCTAAGCATCACACCATGAAGACCAAGGACCTCTCCAAACAAGTCAGGGACACAATTGTTGAGAAGTATAAGTCAGGGTGGGGTTATAATAAAAATAAAAATCCAAAATCTTTATCCAAACATCCAACGCTCTGCCTCCTGGCTCTTCCTCGGTGCCGCTCCCTCTAAATAATACAGCATCACTGTTCTCACCACCATCTTGTACACCTTGTCTTTCATTCTCGCTGACTCTCAAACACACCTCACGCTTTTCTGCACCCGTTCCAACCTGCTCGGAGACGTTTCTGCGCCTCCATTTCCATGCTCACTGTTGCTCTGAGCTGTTCAAATCCAACAACCTTCTCTATCTCTTCTCCCTGTAACCTCACGACCTCCCCTTGGGTTCCTTTCGTTCACGCAAACGCATTCAGTCTCGCTACGACTAAACCTCCGTTCCGTCTAGGTGTTCCTCCACCTGTTCCCTTCTCTCACAACGTTGTCTTCAAGCATCATACTCCACGGAGATTCCTGTCTAGCCTCATCTGTCATCTTGTCCATCGCCACTACAAACAAAGAGGGGGCTCAGGGCTAATCCTTCACTGCAAAAACGGAACTAGAAGTAAGTAAAATGTTCTTAAAATTAGTGTATTTGTCCTTGATTTGAGCAGGTAAATAAGATGTTTTGCCAATGGAATAAGAATTTTGCACTTAAAATAGGAACAATTCATCTCAATCATCTTATTTCAAGTGCAGGATGTCTAATTGTCTTATTTTAGGGGTAAAAATGCTCATTCCATTGGCAGATAAGCTTATTTATCTGCCCAAATCAAGGACAAATACACTAACTTTAAGAATATTTTACTTATTTTTAGATCCGTTTTTGCAGTGTTGATGCACCGCCACTTCCACCTTGAACTCCTCTGTCACACCTACAGCACACCTCACCACTGTCTTACCGCTCTCGTTCATGTCCTGCACCCCTCTAACACACTTCTCTACCCAGGACTTCCTCACACATTGCCACAGCGCCTCTCTTGGCACCCTGACACATCCTTTCTTTAGACCTACAAAAACACAATGCAGCTCCCTCTGCTCCCTTCTTCAGTGTATTCTGTGAAAAAACCGGACACAAATGTCTGAAATAAAATTATTTAGTGGATTTTTTTTTAATCCCTGATTATCCTTCTAGGGTTGGAAGAGACATGGTAATTCCTGTTACACGGTAACCAGTCACGAACAGACATTTGAAGACGCGACGTTAGGATATTACTGCACGGCTCCGCTCCTCACCGTGGAAAACAGGTGATATATTTAGCCAGGTTTTTTATTTTAACGACGACACAGCTCTAAATCTCCTCTCATCCTTTTTCTTCTTTTGTGCTCACCCTGGCAGGTTTGAGCAGGCTTTTGTCAACAGTTTGCTGAGCGCGAATGGAGCCAACAGCAGCATGCGCTACTGGATCGGCCTCAGGGACCAGGACAAGAAGGGGGAGTACAGGTGGCTTTCCCGAAATGGCTCTTCTCTCCCGCTCACCTTCTCCAACTGGAACAAACACCAGCCAGGTGACCGCTTGTCGCTGGCTAATAAAACAGACTTGTTGAGACGGCAGTGGTCGGTTCTGAAGTGAATCTTCCTTCTTTTTTTCTCTCTCTCTCTCTGTTTACCAGTCAGTGCTGGTGGCTGTGTTGCCATGTCTGGTGGTCCTGCTTTGGGTCACTGGGAGGTGAAAGACTGCAAATCCCACAAGGCTTTGTCAGTGTGTAAGATGAGCAGCAGCTACAATGAGGCTGCGCTTCCAGAGCGCCACATTGATGCTTACGCCCCCTGTCCTTCAGGCTGGGAATCGCACTCTGGACTGCTTCACTGCTTTAAGGTCTGATGTTCTAATCTACATTCTTACCTCCAACTGTGACTGTCAGATTGAAATCACAACTCCGGGCTATTTATTTTCATAAAATGCTATTTTTTGCAGAGATTCTTTTGCTAATTCAGGTGAGGAAATTCCTGAAATCCGTGTTGGAAATGTTGCAGCACATTAGCCGTTTTCACCCTTAAACGTTTTCTTTTAAATCACTAGGTAGTTGACATTTGTTTTTGTCGACTGTCTTTTAAAGAACTGTTTGCTCTGCAGACGAGTGGCAAGTTGGGTTGGATTGGTTAATGGGTTTATTTAGAAAATAATAATGCATTATGATAAAAAAGAGAAACTAAAATCTTATCTTTGTTTTAGTAAAGCAATGTAGTTTTTATAGTAATCATGCTCTGTTATTGGTGACAGTATTTGGACTGGATTGGGAAAATGCTGTGGCATTTCTCCAGTTTACCCTCTACCTCCCCCCGTGTCGCCCCTGTAGGTGTTCCATGATGAGAAAGTGTTGATGAAGCGCTCCTGGGTGGAAGCAGACTTCTTCTGCCAGGCCCTGGGGGCTCAGCTGGCCAGTTTCCAGCACTACGAGGAGCAGGTGTTTGTTAAGCACCTGCTCAGCACCATGTTTGAAGGGTTGGTATTGCCCATCGAGGCGCAGGATCGTTATGAGAACTAATAAATGCATTCTATCGTAAATCCAGGTTGCCTGTAATCCAATTACAGCCACAGATTAATTTTGAAGGGATTTAATAAGAATAGGAAAATAAAGGAAGAGTGAAGTCTGTAAAGTTCCCTAACAAAGTTAAGGGTTAATTAGCCTCCCTGCCTCAGGCTACGCTTACTAGAAATTTCAGTGGAATCTAAAGACGTGAATTTTAATCATGTGTCTGGCCTTGTCGCTTTCAGTCTTCTGCAGAAACATTTTAGCGCAGCACAGATGACTGATAGAGGCCAGTAGTTCATGTTGTTGTGAGCATTTTTTTTTTTTCAAATAGGAAAAAAAAAACATCTGGTGTGGAGTTAAACTTCTGTGTGCTTATTTTTTTCCCTCTTTCTCCCCTGTGTGTTATTTTGTAGAACAGAGGGTCGCTGGTTCTGGGTGGGTTTAAATAAGAGAGATCCCGGTCGCCTTGGAGTCTGGGAGTGGTCCGACGGCTCTCCAGTAAGCACGCAGAGATGTTCACTGCAAAAATGGAACTAGAAATAAGTAAAATGTTCTTAAATTAGTGTATTTGTCCTTAATTTGAGCAGGTAGACAAGATGATTTGCCAATGGAATAAGATTTTTGCACTTGAAATAGGAACAACTCATCTCCATCATCTTATTTCAAGTGCAGGATGTCTAATTATCTTATTTTAGGGGTCAAAATACTCATTCCATTGGCAGATAATCTTATTTATCTGCCCAAATTAAGGATAAATACACTAACTTTAAGAACATTTTACTTATTTTTAGATCCTTTTTTTGCAGTGTTTCGAAACAGCTTGCAGAAAGCAAGAGCTGTATTGTGTAGAAAACGGGCAATTTTACAGCTTTTTTTTCTTACCAGCCCTGTCCATCTCCGTGCAGATCGTGACATCTTTCATCGGAGATAAAAACGACGAGGATGACAGGAGGGACTGCGCCGTGTACAGCGACCTGACCAACGCTCTCATGCCGCGGCCTTGTGACACCAAACACGAGTGGATCTGCAAGCTGTCGCGAGGTAAACATGCTCACACCGCTTCCCTCCACACCGTCTCGTCGTATATATATAACGCACGTCGGCGCTGCCTGATTCAGTAAACTGTGTTTCACGCTGCAGGCGACCAACTGAGGAAACCCTACTGGTACACTGAGCGTAAGTAAAAACAATTGGAGCTCTGCAAGATTTCATGATGATTTGACAGGAGATTACCACTAGATGTCTCACTAGAGCGCCTGAAGCTACAAACTGTAGATCTGAGACTGTAAACTAGCCCTGAGCCTCTGAAGCAGCTGCTAGTTCTGTTGCCCAAGTCCTTGAATAGAAAGTGACCCACACAGACGCCCACGTAGGCTTCGATCTATTCAAAGCCTTTTTGCTAAAGTGACTTGTGTGTCCTCAAGGTGATGATGCATTATATTAATTCATAGCGAGCTCATAGAGCCGTTCGAATTCAATCGGATTCAGTTTCTTAATATGCAGCTTTTGTACACAGTCTAGAAAAGTCCATGAAATTAGATTTTTTTGTGATAGTTATTTCTTTGGGAAAAGAAATTGGAGTGGCTTTCAAAAGTGTCATCCCACTGTTCAGATACCAGGTATTTGTGAGGTTTGCACTTTGAATTGTCCTGTTACTGAAAAGTGCTTTATAAGTAAACTTGCCCTGCCTTAAAAAAATTTTAATTTATAAAGCATTTCCTACTTATGACCATACAATGCGACTTTTATCTTGCACAATGCAACAATAACATAAATCAGTTTTTGCGATAACCTGGCTGCAAAAGTGTGCAGTGTTTTGAACTAATGCTTTGTCTAAGCACCTTCTGGCTCAGTTTCACCATCCAGTCTCATTTGATAGGAGTGTCTGGGCATCCCCCTTCATGCCTTTTTAATCTGTGCATGTCCTACTTTACAAAAGTTCTCCAAATCTATCAGAGTTTGTTCACAGCCCTCTGTTGATCAGCCCACCAATCTTCTGTCAGACTGAGCTGTAGAGTTATGCCATTTCAAAACTGTGCTGTTCCTCCCATGAAGTCTTTCTTTCGTGGACGTGGACATATGATCAGACTTCACTGTGATGCTGGAGAGTAAAATCCACCTTCATCTTCGGCTTTCTAGCAGACGCCAGGCTGGTAGTTGGAACAATTTGTGATTTTGTCTGCAACGATAAAGAAATAAACAGATCCACCTAAAGAACAGCAAGCCCAGATCATGATGCTGCCACCGCCACTATATTTTGCTGTGGACATGACGCGCTTTTGGTGATCGTCTGTGATCCTTTTGGAACTGCGGCATGAAACGTCTAATGTTGATTCGTCAGCCCAGAACACCTCTATCTCCACAAGGTTCTTGGACATACAATATTTTGCCAGGTCCTGTTGTTTTCTTTTTAAGAAAACGGCAATTATCTCAGAGGAATGTCTTCATGTGAAAAGCACCACCTGTAATTGTCGTTACTTCCTGCCGCTCCTACGGTGTTGCGCTTAACCTCGTGGGAGCCTCTCTGACCAGTTTCTCTCTCATGGTTAGCCAAAGATGCACTGAAGTGGCAGAATTTTCTAAGGGTAAAAAAAAAAAAAACATAGGGGATACACAAAGTTAATGGCATCAGTAATTTCATAATTATTGAATTATTTCTATGGATGGAAAAATAGAGCGAAGACAAATAATGCGTTAAAAGATAGTAGCAGGGAAAAAGGCATCGCAAACAATTTGAGCTGACGGATGGAGAGCTACAGTTCAGGGAGAAAGCAAGCGAGGAAAGTAGTAACCAATGAAAGAAGAAGGGAAACAATGTTATTTGTATGGTTTTCCACAGCTTGTGTTGTCTTTGAGTAATTCGGAGTAAATACAAGGAACCTTTACATGTGTAACATCATCCGTTAATCAGCAGTGATGTTCATTTTGTTCTTTGGAAACCTCTTTTTTTGTTCTCCCTGCAGAGAGCCAGGCCTGGGTGTTTTACCGCGGAGCCGAGTACTTGCTGGCTAATCAGCCGTACAACTGGCACGCCGTCTCTTTGGCCTGTCAGATGATGGGAGCTCACCTGCTATCCATTCACTCCAGGGAAGAGTCGCAATTCATCAAGGAGCGCTTACGACGGGTTTGTCATTGCTCTCGTCCAATAGACTGGTTAGCACCGACAAGGTGCCGCGTGTAAATATCAGTAAAATGGTATTTATTCTCATGGTGGAAGCACATTTCAATACAGTGTTTACAATATTTCATTTTGAATTTGAGGGAAAAGCAGCCAGTAGTCGCTTTACAAGTATACAGTAATTACTTTGCTCGTTCTAAACGCCTAAAATGAAGCAGCATTTGGCTCCTATGCAGTCATTTCATCCCTGTATCACGATAATCTGAGTAAACATAGATGTTTTCAACCGGGTGAGCACAAGCACCGGTCAGAGTCTGTCTAATTGCAGAGGCTTGCCACCGCTGAATGGCCCTTACCGAGCCACTATTGGCTTCATGCTCCCACTGGAAAACCAACGAGCATGCAGACAATGACGCGTGTTTCACGTATGAGGTCCGGTGTTTGCACAAACACATCAGTGAGCTAAAATACCTCTTTGTGTGGACACTTAAATGCTCAAGTGGCTGACAAAGAAGAGGTAAGAATGGCGCTTCCTGTTGGCAGCGGCCTTTTTGGATCAGACTAAAGGCTAGATCAGACTGGTGGCGGTGAGACTTGTGAGGGGATAGTGGAAACAAAACGAGGCCATGAAAGAAGCAAGGCTAGGACCAAGGAGTGTGCCTGAATGGCTGTCCGTGATCTTTTAGGCGTGTGAGAAGGGATTGCTGTTGTAGAGTATAAATAAAGTATTTTGCCGATCCCTGCTCCTTTCACAGTTCTCTCTAGAACCGACCAGCTGGTGGATCGGCGTTTCCTTTGGCCCACCGGGAGAGGAGGTCAGGTGAGGGAGTGTTTAAATCTGTTAAACATCTTCTGTTTAGATTTTTTTTTTTCTTGCAGCCATAGCTATAGGTTGTAGTATTTATTTAAAGGTGATTTGTGCTGTTCATCTGTTTGTTCTTTTACTGTTTGAGCACATAAGATGGAGAAAGGTCTGTTGTGATCAATTTGATTCGCTAATACGATTTACACACAACCATGAGCAAATCCTTGGGTTACCTGATATACAAGGTGTAACTCGTTCAGCTGGAGACGTCATTCAAAGCTTTGAGTTCAAATCAAGGCACATCAAACACAGCATTGGTTGTTTACAGTGGTTTGCAAATGCTAAAAAGTTAGTAAATCAGTGTAATACGTCATGTCCCCCTAGCTATGCTCCTTGAAATAAAGGCGTAATGTAATCTTCAATTGATGATGATCCTTCAAGCGTTTTTTTTTCTCCAGACTTGAGTTGCATTATTTTATCAGTCAGAGAAGATTTCCAACATGGGCACATAAAATCGGATACCTGCTGAAATCAAATTTTCATCTTGGAAAGCTGGATGTCCTTGTGCAGCCCTGGTTCAATATGGAGAATGGCTGCCATGTGCGATTTGCAGAAAAAGATGTTTGTGTGCACTTCTAATGGCTTGTATCACATTAAACCAGTCGAAGGTGGAGTAGAGAGGCTGGAAAAATCAACTAGGTGGGAAGGAAAGCTACCAAAATGACCATCTGTTCAGGATAAATCAAAGAAAAAAAAGTAAAAAAAAAAAAAAAAAAGACTGTGGTTCTTGCTGATACCTTCGTCTCTTAGTATTTCACAACTAAGTGTATAAACACTGCGATTGGGCAACATTTCACTACGCAGTTTGGAAATGACTGGAAAAGTAAGACTTGAAAAGTAAGGAATTTGCTTTTAGGCTTTGGTGAGTGTAGAAACTAAAAGCAGAAAAAAAAATTATATTCTCAGACATGATTCCTTGTCCCATTACACAAATGTTCCTCCCTCGCTCCTTTTTCCATTATTTTCTACCTTGTGCCCTTACTTCACTCCCTTCTTGTGTCCCTTATCCAGTGATTCGATGTGCACACTTTAGTTGTTTCCTTCCTTGTGTGCTTTCTTTGTTTATCTCCTTGCATCCTTCCTTTCTTTTCAATGATTTGCTTTCTTGTGTCTTACCTCCAATACTCCATTGTGTTTTCTTTGACTGTGTCTTCTACCTTCTTTCCCCCTTTCCTCCATTGTGTCCTTTTGTTTCCCTTTGTTCCTCCCTCCTTTCCAGCCTCCACATTTAAAGCCTATCCCGCTAAATATTTCCTGTCAAATTCATAATGATATTATGACTGAACACAAAGGATAGGGGACTTCGGGAAAGTTGAGTCTGGAAAAGTGTGTTTAGGAAGACTCCAACACCAGAGGTGAAATGTCCTGTAGATATTTTTTCCATTGTTTTTTTTTTCTTTTAGGTCTAAAGTTTATGCTTAATTTAGAGGAAAAGCATATAGAACAGTATTAGGTGTCCTTTGAACCAAGGGCTGTGAGGTAGAACCCGGGTTCAATAAAAACAATAATTACATGCATAACATGTATAACAACTCAATGACAGCATAATTAAGAATAAAGTATCAATCCTGTAACAATTTACATTATTTAAACCATTAATTGTGCTTTTTTTGTCTGTTTCTTTACAGGTGGAGCGACAAAACAGAGATAGGATTTCAGAACTGGGCTGATGGCGGCTTAAATGGGGGATCTTAGAAAAAGCGGCATGTGTGTCTCCATGTCTTCTTTAACAGGTAAACACAGGCAAGAAAACACGCTGATTCAGTATTTAACAGCAAGTGGCCAGAGCTGATGTTCTACCTGCATGTTGCAGGGAAGTGGTCGGTGAAGAAATGCAACGAACTTCACAGCTATGTGTGCAAGAGGAGGACGGTGTCTGTGGTGGAGACTCCCCAGGAGCCCCACTATATCGGAGCGTGTCCAGAGAAGTGGCTATACTTTGGACACAAGGTACAAATTAGCGCTGGTGGGCCCACATGCCTACGCGTTCATTGTAATGTCTCTACTTTAAGCTCATTGTACTCTAATTGGTACAAGTTAATGAGAGAAACTACATCAGGATTGTCCTGTATGCTCGGTTACTGTTTAATATTATTTTCTGTAGTCTCAGAGGAGATATTTACTGTAAAATCAACCTAATTCATTCTCATTTGTCACCCAGGATGGAAGTAACATTCCCTATAAACAATCAGTCCTCTCCATCAACAATGTCATAGTCAAGTATTTCACTTTTCAAACCTAGGGGTACGGTCCAGAACTACTTCAGAGTGTAGCCCGTGTTTACTTCCTGGTTCCTCAGCCAATCATATGAAAGTTCCCAGGGTTTTCAAAGCAGGGAGCAGCATTTGGTATTTTATTTTGGCAAAAGAGCTGCAGCCTGCTAACATGGAAGGCAGTAAGAGAAGCAGACCAGAAATAGAACAAAATACAACATCATATATTTATAATGTGGAAGTAAAAATTTAGTGGAAAATTCACAGCAACAACGCACTGTTGTGTGTCCAAGGAAGGTGTTGTGTATGTGTTGTTTGGCTTTTAACCACTAAGTGTCAATATTACTTATAGCTCTTTGAAAAGGTCTCACATTTTAAATTTCTAGAAAGTAAATTATCACTTAAAATGGGTATCCTGGTATGATTTGTCTTGCAAAAAAAAATCCCTTTGTAGCAAACTTTGAAACCATTTTTCCCTCCGTTAATATTCTAAGACCTTGCTGCTGCAATCCTGGTAAAAAAGAAAGTACACCATCTTTTTCAGCTCAGGGGTTTTAAGTGCATCTCAGCAATTTCAGGACAAGAGAAGTCTGAAGCTTGACTGAAGCTTGGTCGAACGTTGGTCATGAACCAGGACCATTTCTCCCAAACATCACAGCAAATACGCTGCAAAAATGACCAAATAAAAAGATCGAGGTGCTGCAACGAGTCTGTCAGGTCCAGACCTCAGCCTGATTGAAATGCTGTGGAGAAACAAATGTAAGCAAGCCTTAAAAAACCTGAACCGACGCTGCGAAAGGAACGTGGCAAAATTCCTCCGCGATGACAGTCCAGTAAAGTCAACTTTTCCAAGTGGTTCTGGCTGACTGTCATTGCACAACTGTTGATTTTACCACACGTACTCAGTTTTGCACACGTTTATGAAGGTTCGGGTTGATCGTTGCGATAACAAATAATACATAAACATGTGACACACATAGTGGAATCTGTATTTGAGCTCATGAGGAGGGACGTAAGGAATTTTTGCAATCTTATAAACATCTGAAGATGTTTATTATTTCCCGGGAGGCTCGGCTCCACACAGGATAGGATGTGCACTTTCCTTCGTCCATCCCGCTTCACATTACACAGCTGAGAGAATGGTCTCATTTTGAAGCAGCTACTCCCGCAGATCTAAAACAATTGCCGTATTCTCAGCTGCCTTTGAGGCCGAAGCAGGATGTTTGTGTTTCCGCTCGCTGTTTCTGAGTCGAGTATGTTGTTAACACGAGAACAACCCCCTGCTGATTGTGTTCAAGCCCCCCTGGTTTTTGTTATATTGCGTATAGGTTTATTTTCTTCGGTCAGTTCAGATATTCTTCTAAAGCCCGATGTGAGAATAAAAGGGGGTTAAAAGTCACATTTGGGGCTCTCCATCCCTTTATAATAAGACTGAAAGTTTCAGATATCGTAGCTCAATATGTACGCTGCTTTCTCTCAAACATTAGCAGGGATTTTAGCAATGATATCTTTTATCTTTGACCTTTTAACTCCTGACTGCTCGAGTTCTAATGGTGCTGTGGAAAACACTGGTTGATCCTGCTGCTTTGTGTGGGATTGGTGTTTGTGCTGGCAGTGCCTCCTGCTTCACCTCCCTGGCAGTCCAAACGAAGGAAAGAATTGGAAAGACGCCCAGTCCATCTGCTCTTTGTTTCAAGGCTCCCTGGTTGCCATAGAAGATGAGATTGAACAAGGTAGAGGCAAAGCGAACTGTACGACGGCTCCTTCTCAACAAAAGAGACGGATGCCGCTCTGTTTGTTTGGGCAGTAGCCCTCTGTTTTATTTTTCATTTTTTTATGTCTCCTGCAGCCTACATCACCATGCTGCTCCAGGGCAGCTCTGTAGGTGTGTGGATCGGTCTGCGGGATGAGGACACCATGAGATGGACCAATGGGAAGCCAGTCAGCTACACCAACTGGTCCCCAGTCGAACCAAACAGTTATCTCACGGTAAGGCCCTGGAAAAAAAAAACCACCGTCCTCAAAATAAAAGTCGATTTTTGCTCATTAGGAAGTTGAAGCCAAGAGGGCGTAGCTTTGTGACACCTCGTGTTGGCCTCTCCAGCAGGACGAGTGGGTCAGAGGGGTGGCCGATGAGCCGCTCTGCACGGTTCTGTCTAACAACCACAACTTCCACCTCACTGGGAAGTGGTACGATGAGAAGTGCAGCGAGGACGGGTATGGCTTTGTTTGTCAAAAGCCTCAAGGTGAGACTGCGTGTGTATTGTCACTTTTTACCCCCCCCCCCCCCACCAATCAGTCCGTCATTTTTTCTACAACTTGTTGTTTGGCCACTTCACCTTGCCGACACATATCTGCGTTTTACGTGACACATTTCCCCCCTTTTAGGTTTTCATATTGAAAGCTGTCGTGTGTTTTAGCCACTATGTGGTTAACCTGTGTGACTCAGTTGTGGTCAGTGGGTAAAAGTGCACTCTGGTTTTTTTCATCTTGTTCCACTTTATTCAAAACTAAATACGGTTCCTTATAAAGATATTGGCACCCTTGTACATAAGAATCTTTATATTTCAGTTATCGGGGATTGTTAAATCGTCTCAGTCCTCCCTAATCAATCTTTTTATCAGCTCAAGCCACGGGTTTTCTGTAGGATTTGGGTCTAAGGACTAGGATGACTATGAGACAATTCTGTTTTTGTGTCATTTGAACCTTTCCTCTGTTGATTTCACCCAGCTGAAAGATTTGTTATCATCCCATTGTTAGTTTTCTGGCTTTTGTTAAAATGTCTTGCATGACGTCATACCATCACTAGAGGCAATTAGCATTTACCGTAGTTCCTTTTTCAAACAGTGGACATTGCTGCGGGTCGGGTTTGGCCATGTTTAACAGAGTTTGGTTCCAGAAGGATCGCTCGTTAGCTGTTTTTAGAAGTCAATGTCACATTTAGCCATAATCTTTCCATTTGTGTTTCTGTTCAACCCAGCTACTGGCGCTGAGAACAGTGGGACTATTAGAAAAAGAGGAAAGAACAGTAATCTCAGGCAGAATACGCCCCCTACAGACAGCGCTCGCTGGTGCCTTTCTGTCGCCGTTGGTGAAGACAGAACGGGGGTGTATAAACCAGGTGGTCGTCTCATATGGCCAAAACACATGGCTCCAGTTAAACTTCCCAAAAGACTTTAGCTGACATCATGCATTAGTGATGGTAGGACAGAAAAGGCTTTTCCGTTTGATGTTTAGTCTGCAGGAGGTAGACTTGGTGAACCTCTAGATGCCACTCTTTGCTGCGGCGATATTTTAGATTTTTCGTTTTCCCCTCCCTCCCCTTTACTTTGCATGGTGGCAGGATGAACATGGTTTCCAATCCAATGGCTTAGAGAAATGTCAGTTTTTTAGTGTTATATTTAGAAACAATGAGAACACGAAGGCATTTATTAATAAACGTGCCTAGACACTATAGTCACCTTATAAAAGTAAAGTATAGAGTAAAAAAAATGTTTCAGTTAAGTGCATTGTATTTGTTGGGGTTGCCAATAGATGTGGTACTAGTGATGTTTGTTAGAAAAATAGCTTGATCCCAAGTCTTTGCAGCAAACATTGAATCAAGCAGCAATGTGAGATAATGCACAATATAACCAGACAGATCCAGGACACTTTGATTTCTCTCCATGCCCAGGTTAAAATAGGGACAATACTGTCCTGTAAATGTAATAATGTGGAACTTTTTTGGAAGTACAGGTGCATCTCAGTAAATCAGAACACCACCAATAGTTAATTTACTTCAGTAATTAGATTCTAGAGGTGAAGATTGTACATGGCCAGCTAATTGCCTTTAGCTAAACTGTATAGAGGAACTTTGGGCTGTTGTCTAGAGGAAGATGAGAGACACCAGAGCCGTTAGTGTAGACAACCTAAAAGCTGCTATCAAAGCAGCCTGGGCTTTCTCAGCACACCTCAGCAGTGCCAAATACTGATCACCTCCATGGCATTCTGCATTGATGCAGTAATACAAGCAACAGGAGCTAAGTATTGAGTGCTTATATTGTACAGTACATGAACATCATCATTAAACACCTGAAATATATTTCACTGTTATAAATCAATATAATATGTGATTTTTCACTTAATTACTTATATAATTGAGCTTTTTGATGATATTCTAACTTATTGAGATGCACCCGTATTTTTGTATTTAATTTGGAAATTCTAAACTGAGACGGATGATTTCACACTTTAAGAATTACATAAAACTGAAAGGTTGGTAGGCCATCAGATTTGACTGGAAAACTTATTGCAGTTTAAATAAGAAGCATCTTTGAGCTGCATAGTGGAGCATGTTGCTTTTTTTTTAAACTGGACCTCCGTTGTTAACTAATAGAGCAAAACCGATAAATATTTGGTCTGTTGATTGGTAATTTAACAAAGTCAAATCACCTTTGCATTAAATATCAAATGTTTTGACATTTTGGTTTTGATTTATTGTCACACAAACTGTTTTGACTAGATTTAATGCAGTATCTATGATCAAAATTTACATTACAGCTATTAGCCAATCAGCATCGGTAGAGTTTTCCAAATCTGTCCCAAACATATCCTAAAACACACTTTGGCCCATACATTAATGTGTTGAAACTAGGGCTGGACGATATAGGAAAAAAATCATATTGATAAAATAGAAATCATATTAATCGATATTGATAATTATCAGCAATTTCAAATCATATATTATAAGTGCAGCCGTGGCCGTTTTATGCTGTTGCTTAGTGACTATTTTTAGATACAGCACACTGAATTTAAACTGAACCCTTTATTCAACCAACTTTTTATCAAAACTACAAGGATTTAAAAAATTAAAAACAACGGTTGCTCTCTGAACTCTTTGAAGGGGGCGGAGCTTGGGGGGGCGCATTCCTGGGTCTGCGTTGTGATTGGTTAGGAGGATGTAATGCTGTAATATTAACCTACACGTTGGGCCAGAATGCAAAAGGAAGGAAAATTGTTATTCTATTGAACTCTTTATTGACCCTTTTTTTCTATTATCGATATATGTCTATTTATCGATATATATCGTTGTTTAATTATCGTCCAGCCCTAGTTGAAACTATCCTTATGGCATGCATTGCCGGTATATTGCACACAGTGGACACTACGTATCTCTTTCTCTGGTTGCAGACACATCCAAAGCCCCCACCCACTCCTATCACCACCCTCTTCCTGACAATATTGAGTACAGGAGCAGCACCTACAAAGTTGTGTCTGGCAACATGAGTTGGTACGACGCGATGCACACGTGCATAGAACATGATTCTGAGCTAGTGAGCATTACAGATGCCTACCACCAGGCTTTCCTTACTGTCCTTGTCAATAGATTGGACGCCCCGCACTGGATCGGACTGTACAGTCAAGACGTACGTACCTTCTCCTGTGCTCTGTGCTGTGTGTGTCTACTGTGACACTGTGGATCTGTGAGTGGGTTTCTAGCTGGCCTTGCTGCTCTCTGCTTTTGTAATACTCAGCCGTACCACCCAGACGGCTTAAATTCAAAGGTTTTTAATAGTGCCTGAGTGATCTGGGAGCAAAGAAAGCTTAATTCAAGGGAGGGAGAAAAACTTTAAACTAAATCTTCCTGTGGGAAAATGTTATCCACTCATCTTGAGATTCTAAGTATCACGGAAAATCCCAGCAGATTCTTTAAATGGAAACCCAGCCACAGCTATCCACAGACTGTTTTTGTTCTGCTTTTTTTTTAAAATAGTTTATCTCGTCTCTAGTGAGTACAGGGGGGGGGGGTTTCCCGTTGGCCTTTTAACCCTGCAGGCGTGTACTTTCACGCTTGCCAGTCATAAAATTAACAATTTTGACAAGCTATTGCTCAGCCGTTGTAGGCTATCATAGCAAAAGAAAGAGATAAACAAAGGAAGTGAGTAAGTCCCTATTTTCCCCCCATAAATTACCTCATCTGTTCCTTCTCCTGGTTCCAGACTTGTTAATACAGGGACCATGAAGTAACTGTAGGAACTGCACTCAGTCATCTCACTGCCTCTCGTCACTTTACTTATTATGCCATAAAAACAACAAAGATAAAGTTAGATTTAAACAGCTGTTTTTTTTTTTTTGCTGCCTCGTCATCCTTACACAAATGTCTTGTTAAAAAAAAAAAAAACTTTATTTGAAAATCTCAATAAGTGGTTCATAATTGCTGGTGACTGTGAATCCTTACAGAGTGGCATCAATTATAAGTGGTCAGATGGCAGGGACACCGTGTACACACACTGGGACGCAGCCGATGACGAGGATGACGACTTTGTGACGGGAGAGTGTGTGTACATGGACGTGAACGGAGGCTGGCGGAGAGCAGACTGTGAGACTCCCTTACCAGGAGCGCTCTGTCACGTTCCTCTGCCGAGTCAGTACCTTTTTCTGTGATTCGGCATGAAAACCGGAGTACTCAACACCTCGTCCATATTTAGATGTGTAGAAATCTCACGCTCGCCTCTTCTCACAGGCAGTGAACCATTTATCTCGTATGAGACGTCCTGTCCGTCCACCTGGGTGAAGTTTGGACGAGGCTGCTACAACTTTGAGCCGGTGGTTGAGAAACTGACGTTTGAAGAGTCGAGGACCCACTGTAAACAGAAGGGTAGGTTTCTAACACGTTGAGACGTTACGTTGCTTGTGTCCCTGCTAATAAGTGCAGGATGAAGATGAAAAGCAGTTCAAATAAGTGGCAGTTTTAATAACACTGTTCAGATAGATTCAAATGAATCTACTCCTTACTTGTAAAAACAAGCAGGAGCTCATTTTTAATACGACCTCGTGTCACTTAGATGATCGCCTCTCCGCAGAACACCAAATTTTAAATGCTGCAATCACAACCAGAAAAAAAATAAGTTTTTTGTTTCTTAATTCTTTATAGAGTATTATAAAAAATACCTGTGGCTTATTAATGAACAACAAAAAATGCCTGATAAATTGATTTTCACAAGAAAACAAAACTGCCTGAAAGGTTTTTCTTATTTGCTCATTTTTGTTTCCTTTTAAAATGAGCTCTAATAATCTTCTTTCACATCTGTCTATAGACATCAATGCAACAGTAGATAGTTTCATTGATACATTTCTAGTTAGACAGCGAGTAAGCTTTGACCAGACAGTAAGAACTTTCATTTAGAACGGAAACATTTTCTCATTTCCTGGAAATATAACTTTTTGTAGATACAGTATATGGTTTCTTACTGACTGCAACAATATGTAATATTTAACCAATATCTGGTTTGGTTAGCTTAACCTAGCTTAGCTTTTTCTTAAATCAGAAACATTATGTATAGCAGCTATTCAGTATTCAGAGCATACAATGACACATTTTACCTTACTCTTTAAAGTTGGGTTACACCTTCAGGAGCCATGATATCCTTATCCACTGCTTTGCTGGCGACATTCAGATCAGTTTCAGAGTTCCTAGACTTTCTCGCTAAACAATGCTGGCCTTTCCAGGCTAGAATTTCTAGTATTATCCCCACATTTTTCAGAACATTGTGGACATTTGTGTGTAAAGTATGATCTCTGAAGCTGTTTGATTAGCACTCGGTCTACAGGTTGCAGAGAATACAAATCAACACAATACTTTGGCCCTGTGCACATGACAACAGAGCATTAAAGACTTGATTGTTTTTCCATTTCTGTTAACAATTTCTGTTATGACAGAGTTGTGATTTGGATCTATGCACAACACAGTAGTATAAACGCTGAAAACTGTGTAATTTCCCTGCCATGCCACTAGTAGGCAGTATGTTCTTTGAAATTTAACAACATACACTTGAATACAAACACTCCCTGCTTAACATAGCACCATCACTAAAACTAGCTGTGTCCAAAATTCAGGGGCCGCATCTATGCGCTTATTATGTCACAGCCCCTGAATTTGGATACGGCTTGTGAATTGTATCTGGTCGACAGTTATGCTATGCGCGTTAATTTCTACTGATTCCAGTCTGACTGTGCATGTGCCAGGGTTGCAGCATACTGGCAGATTATTGCTGTTTCTCAATATGCATATTTATCTGTTCTGGTGTACTTTTGAAACGTGACCCGAGTACTATTCTAGTCCTAAGTACACATCAAGGCATGTACGCTCATAAGCTACGTTCACACTGCAGGGATATGCGACCCGAATATGATCTTTCTGCCCATATGAGACCTATATCTGTCTTTTTCAGTGTGAACGGCCCCATTCCCACCTTTTCACCCCCCAAAAAATCCGATTTGTGCCACTTCCATAAATGGTACTAATTTGGATATCTATCGTCCACTGTCTGAACGGCCATGTTGCATTTTATCCGTTTTTCACGTCACTCTCCTGTCTCTCACTACACATCCACACACAGCAGTAGCAGTCAGCGCTCCATAAAAAGGCCTTTGTTAATAGCTGTGCTGCTTTCTTCTTGTCTTACTTTGTCTTGCTATGATGTGGTATTAATATCGTTGACTCCCATTGCTCAACAGCTTTCTAATAATAACAAGGAGATGCTGGCTCGTATCCGTGTTTTTTCCCGATTTTTTTTAACAAAACTTTATTGAACACTTCTAGAAACAATTCCATTCACCATAACTTCTGTAAACAGCGCCCTGCACTGTGACGTCTCCTTCGGTTATCAGCGCATGCGGGTCGCTTTGTGGTCCTGAACCGTTCAGACAGCAATATGATGGCAGTCGCATTTAATAGTAATATGAACGGCCACCTCAAAAAAATCAGATCTCAGCAAAAAAATCGGTTAGCAACAAGACCTGCAGTGTGAACGTAGCTATAGAGCCCGGATTTGTTCTTCCTCTACCGTTAAATTGAGGATACAGTGATGCTTCCTTCTGCGGACTTGAGCCAGCAAGTTATCCCACAATGCATTGTGCCACCAGCAGCAGCAAATGGAGAAGGTGAGTGCAGACATTTATTGTTTTTTATACCAACGTTAATTTGTCCAAAAGTGTAGTTTCAAGATGTTTTCAGGTGGCAAAAATTACCTCATAATTCGATCTATGCAGTCAGTTTATCCAGAATGAGCCTACTTCGAAATGTGCTCAGATATTTTCGGAGTAGCGCTGCTCCGCTGACATCGCTGTAGGCTCAGCGATCAGTGGGAGAGTGTTTTACTCACTAACCGTAGCCTGATCTCAGCAAGTCACTCAGTCATTTTCCACTACCTGTTATTTGTTTGTAGCAGCTGAAAGTCAGACATAAAATGTTTTATTAATGTGGTAGATAGCTGCAAATACCAGAACATAAAATATGTATTATTTTCTCTATAACTTTATGACAATTTAAGTTAATGTTAGTATTTTATAAACTGCTGCCAGTTTTTCCTTACAGTACCAGTTAAATTGATTTGTTTTCGTAGCAACTTTTTGGCATGTTAATACAGTACCTCTGCATGATCAAACAGAGTACTTTCACTTTTCTGTGTACATAAGCAGTACACGTTTCTCTTAGATGGCCTTTTTATGTAAACCTAATTTAGTGAAATGTAAACTCGTTATTTTCCTCCCTGCAGCTGCTACACCTTATAACCATCACTGCTCCCAACAAACTCAGTGAGTGTTTACATCTCTGCTGTTTTTGCAGTCTTTTTCATTCTTGTAAATAGTCTGTTGGAGTTTGTTATGCATAAATATACATGCATGTTTTGCACATTTCTGAAAATCACCCTACTTGGTTGCACAGGTCTTTAAATGTTTGATTATGCTATTTCTAACAATGTACAACTCTACTTTTTTTTTTCTTGTGTTGCAAATTTGCCTTTAACGTACAGTCTCCTATTCTGATTTATTTTTTATTTTTTTATATATTGTTTACCTTTGTGTAAAACTGCATGCCTCCATTTGCATTTCACTTTGCTGCTGAGACATGTGATTTTCCCCCCTCAGAGACAATAGATTATTTCTATTCTGCTCCATTTTTCACTTTTTGTTGTTTTTATGCAGGCAGCTCTGCAGGAGGAGAGACCACAGGTCCAGGCTTGAAAGCAGTTTCCCAGTGATCTTCTTCACCCATTGTCTCCTCATTTTCTTCTACATTTTTAGATTATATGAGCGTTTGCTTATGACTTGATAATCGAGGGGTTCATTTATTTTACTTGCTGGCTGACCACTTGTTTGTTTTTATTGAATTAATAATTATTTTTACTAAAAGCATGTCTCTATTAATGCTGTAAATATCTGCTGAGTTTACTTGATGACAACAATATAAGAAATAGGTTGTTAATCTGTGTTTAGTCTTCATTGTAAATGAATCAGGTAGTTGTAAAGTTAAAAACAGGCCAGATACAGTTTGATATAAAGAAAATAAATGTAAAATAATTCTTTAAACAGTTCCTGCTTGAGGATCCAGTGCAAATTTAAGGAATAATGGAAGAAATTAATCGATTGTTTAACTCTAAAGTTGGTCACCATCTACTGTTATTACTCAATTGGGACAAAAATAATTTAGAAGCAGTTTTTGTTGATTTTTTTTAGAGGAGCAAATATAATTTCTAGCGAACAATTATGCTTCATTGATAACAGAAATCTGAAAAATAATATACGGTGGTAAACCACCATTGCATACTTAGTGAAGCTTTTTATGACAAAAATAATAACTTATCTCATTATTTTTGAAAGGTTTCAACTAAGTACTTACTCATTTTCCTAATTTTATACATATATATATATAAATATACATACATTTCCTAATTATGTACATTTAATATTTGTTGAATTAAGACTTGTTTTCTTATTTTTGTATCTATTATGAATGTGACAGTAATCGCATTCCCGAGTAGAACCGGAGCATTTATTGAAACTCCGGCAAAGATGAGTTGTGATATCATGTACGCTTTGTCCCAATTACACAACTACCATACTGCGTCTATGTTTTCTTGGCAAGAATATACTCTCAGCTATAGTATATTTGCCAAGTGCACAAGAACATACTTGTGCACTTGGGTATTGAGAAACAGCCCCCGTTTTTGTGTGTGCTTGACGGAGACCTGGAAGTCAGTCAATCTGGAACCCTTTTAGTTTTTTATCGTGCCGTCTGTAAATCCTGGACTGGTCAAATGAGTGAACAAGATTCATACAGTAAACGCAGGTACTTTAACACACAGTTTGTGAGCTTCTGTACCTTTCATTCGGTTTTTGTTTCAGTTCAATGTTTCGTCTGATATTTTAAACCCAGTGTAAGACCCACAGATCCCGTTCAACCAGAATTTAAAGTTGTCTAGACATGAACCAGATAGTAAAATTGGTCTTTTTAATTTTAAGATGCATTCAGTCACTAAATGGAAAAAGCCAAAAATCGTGTCAAGGAAAACAGTAACATTTAAGGTGTGACAGGGCAAGGTAAAGTACAGCATTTTAAATTATTAAATCAATTTGGAAACTTCTGCACTGAAGACTTTTATACGTTTGTTCTTTAAAATGGGAAAAAGGGGAAAAACAGTTTAGAGAATTAAATATTTTTCCATACCGTCTTTTGTTTTTTGCATACTTATCCAGAACTGGAAAATGAGCAAATCGGTATCCAAACCTTCAAGACTTTTCAAGACTGCATAGGAAACCTCTAATTTAATAATAACAATAATAATAATACAATTTTAAATGTGTTGCAGTAATATCAAATCATGAGAAGGGCAACATCTTGCTCATCCTAATGAAGACCTTAAATCAATGGGTGATTAACCGGCTTCTGCAGCAGCACTAGTTGTCAAGTAATGCAGTCATTGGAGTCAGGTTTGCTGGAGTGGAGACACATCTAAAACATGGAGGGGTTAGTGAACCCGCGTGGATCAAAGGCCTAACCATAAAAAAAATGTATTAGTTTTCCCAGATATCTGGCTACGTGTGGACTAGGCCTGAGTTTCAGGATTGAGATCCACCTGTCTAGAAAACAAGTGCACACTTTTACTGTAGATGGCACTTCTTTGGTTTATTATCCTTTAGTGTTTGGTTTACATCTTTGTGGCTTTAGCTAGTAGATCCTGGTTGTTCGTTCTGTAATCATTCTGGTAATATATTCTGTTAGATTTCTCCCCGTGTTTCCTCCCTGTTCTATCCCTGTTTATTACTCTTTCTTCCTCAGCCATCTGCCCTTATTGATCTCAGCTGCTCCTAATTTCATCCGATTACTTCCATCCGTCTCCCACCTCATCTCTCCACCCTACCTCTAAATGTGTACATCCAAATACGTCTTCTTATAGCTCCTAGCTCTTGTTCCTTGATCTTTCATGGGGTCAACAGTAAGAACTCTATCGTCGGCAGGAAAGGAGCTTCAGACTGCCGGCCTTTAACTCTGCATCATTACGTGACGGAAACGCACATGGGTCATTCTAGTCAAATCCAGGCCTACGGCCTTCCGAAAATGAACTACTACTTCTCTCTTGCCTTTTTCGTTAAATTCCTTGAGTTGGGCTGTGCTTATACATCATGTAACACAAAGGATTATGGGATTCCTAAAAGCCCTTTAGCACCAGTAAGCTAAAAGAAGCACCACTATGCTAAAGGAACTATGCTAGGAATCATACAGGCATTGTTTCCTATCTCCTTCCTTACTGACTGCTTCCACTTGGGCTAAAGAGTCCTTACCCAACAGATGTTTTCGTATGGAGCCCCCGTTTTCTACTACCTACCCAGTGCTGGTTTGTTGGCTTTTTTACGTGGATTCCTCCCTCCTACTTCCCTGTTCCTCTGGGCTTGTATTTTTATGTCCAGGGTCTTCTTGGAAGTTTCTTTGTTACTCATCATCCTCCCACTCTGTGCCTGGGTCCGCCCTGCTGCTATCATGAACAAGTTGTAATATTTTCATTGCTGTATTTTATTTTGTTCTGGAAAATAGTTTTACCACTTAGTTGTATTCATCCCTGTTGACTTCTTACTTTGTGTTCTAATTAATGAATGAATTTATTTATCTTTCTTTGTCTATTGAGGTATTATGTTAATGCACTTGGAGTATTTAATTGCTGTGCAGAACCTTGTATAAAGTGGTATATAAATAAAGCTGACACTCAGATTGACAATTGATAAACAGATCCATCAGCTTTATATATATATATATATATATATATATATATATATATATACTAACCAGCTTGAGTATTTTTGTCAAAGGTTTAACCTGTCAACCTGTTATTCTGTTTAGAATAAAGTAAATAAGCAAAACTTTATATATATAGCACTTTTCAAGATAAAAATCAACAAGTGCTTCACAACAGAAGGTAACAATAATGCACAAGACGAAATCAAACAAAAGCAGATTTGAAAAGATAAGGTTTTAGCTGGCCTTCAATGGAAACCACTGAGTCTGCTGATCTCAGAGACCGAGGAAGGGAGTTGCAAACCTTGGAGCCACAGAGGAGAAAGCTCCGTCTCCTTTAGTTTTTCATTTTGTGTGGGGGACAATGAGCAGGTCTTGAGCCTAATGGAGGTTGTAGGACTGTAATAGTTCAGGACAGGTGTCTGTCCATGCAGAGCTCTCCAAGTCAATACTAGGATCTTGAAATGCACTCTATGCACATGTTTAATCACATCTTCATCATTAAAGTTGGGACTGTGTTATGCTTCTCTCACCCTCCAGTCAACACCTCAGATGTCCTGACCGTTAAAACCGAGACGGAGAACCGCTTTGTTCTGGAGCAGCTGTGGTCATCCGGGTTCCTTCATCGCACTATTTGGTTGGGGATGTACTTCAACGTCGACAGTAAGAAACTTCTGACTCTTGTTCAACCAATGACATAAGGAGAAACGGGGTTTCACTGAACTGCGAAACTCCGCTTCCAGCCGACTCAATGTCCTGGGTGGATGGTTCGCCAGCGGACTACACCAACTGGGCGGATAAAGGCCCAGACAGCAGACTCCTCACTGCAGATACCTGCGTTACCACCAGGGTGGTCGATGGCCTGTGGCATTTATCCACGTGTGGCGAGCAGCTCGGCTTTATCTGCAAAACCTCCTCAGGTAGGTTGGTCAGGTGATAATCTGTGTGGTGGCATGATGGATCCAAACGCAGTAACATCTTTAACAGCCTTTAAGGAGCTTGGCCCTCAATAGTGGTATGCTATGAAGGATGGAATGTAATGAGAGCATAGAAAATGAAGAATAAGACAACCAGCTGAAGCTCCCCTCCTGATAAATAAGCGAGTTACGGACACTGAGCTATATAATACACTGGAGTGCTAATCACCGTCTGTTAGAACGAGTCGCTTTGAAGCCACCAGCCGCCATCTTGGTACTCCCTATTTTCCCCCAGTAACTAGGGAATATGTGCGCTACAGCATCGAATAACGAGGATTTTCTCATGTTCAGGGGGGGCTTAAAACTTTTAAAATGTCAAATGCCATATACTTTTATGTTATGTTCTAAAACTATCAAGAACTGAGAAAGTCATGTGCTGAAATATTTAGCATTTTATTCATTTAAATATACATATATAACATTTATAAATATATAAATAACAATATACAAAAACATATATTTACATATATGTATACATATATATACATATATACATGTACAAATATTTATATATACATATATGTTTATTTAATATAAATACCATGTAAAATATTTCAGCACCTAATTTCCTAGTAGTTAATAGTGTTAGTACATCCACTGACTGTAGAATTACCTGTAAAACGTTTTCACTCAGCCAGAAAACTGCTTGTTGTTGCAACCAAATCCTATGGGATTCTGTGAGAGTAGGGAGTAGCAAGATGGCGGCCAGTGACTTCAGTTTTTCGGCAAAATCAGCACTCCAGTGTATTATATAGCTCAGTGGTTAAGGATTATTGGTTGTGCAGTGTATTGTGGGTAAATTCCTTTTTTGGCTACCAAACAACATTCGAGAGACGGGTATTTATTCAGCGAGAGGGGAAGGGACTGGAAGCAGGTTCTGGGTTCACCATGGCCGTCTCCTGACCAAAAGTACCATACGGGTGGACGGTCTCGAGATGCTCCAGGGTACGGGGGAATAGGCTGACAGCACGTACCATCAGACCATGATAAAAATGATTTTGGACAGCGCACGTTGTGATGATGATAAAGAGGAATATATCGTTGTAGTTTTTCATTCAGTATGATATAATACTGTCAACCTTATATTTCTGTAATCCGCTAAAACCCAGTTACCCTGAATAAGATGTTGTCTTGGCCACATTAATGTGAGTGAGGTGATATTACGGCGCACGGTGCCGCTAATTTATCAACTTTTCTCTGTTATTCCTGGAGACATTTGAATTATTTAAAAAGTGACAGTGAGTAAAATCAACTTTCTGTCAGGCAGAAAGTTGACAGCTACCTCAGTTGCAAGACTAGATAGCCTATAAAGATGATGATTAGACTAAATTAATGTGTGCCAAAAATCTGCAATTTTAGTCCATCTTTCATGTCCGTCTGGATCTTTTTTTTCCTTCTGTTGGGAAATAGTGAAGAGTGAATGGAGGTTTTAGAGGATTTCCTCTTTCCCTCTTAGGGTGAACTGCGTGAAGACTTGCAATCGTAGTTTTCCCGCCACCGTTCAAGCCTAGAAAATCCATATTGGAGCAGTAGAACATGGCACAAAGTGCGCCGGTCATTGTACGGCACGCATATTAAGGCTTTTGAAGCCTTAAAACTGCCTGTGAGCCTTAAGTTCACGTCTGCTACCTGCGCCCCACATAAATTACAGTGACAGCAGAATTTGTTAGGTAGCCAACATTTTTGAACTTGTATGACTCGCACAGATGCAATGCGCAATTCATTTATTGAAATTCACTTGTTAGGGCCAAGACATTAATAGAGCCATTGCCCTATATACATTTTCAGTACATGAGTGGGTCAATAGAAGGGTGAAAGTTAATCTTTCTAGTTGCCAATTGCACAGAAACAAAGCTTCTGAGGAATGCTACTTTTTGTATAAGGGTCTGAAATGATTGAACCTGCTTGTGGTTGTTAGTGTCGCAGGTTTTGAAGGACACTCCACTGGACATGTGCCTCAACGTATAATTTGTTCTTTGCAGGCAGTTAGCTGTCTTTGAATGCCTAAGATGACTAATGATAAGCTGCACTAAACTTTAGTCCCCTTCATCTTTTGCAGATGTGCCCGCTGAGGTGGAAGTGGAAGCACTTAATGGTAAATTGTCATATAAACTGAACGACTTTGAAAACTATAGCTACATTTGCTGTAAACATGAACTACGTAAGCTGATCACATTAACCCAACAGTTACTTGTTCCCAGACTACTTGTCAAAAACGTTTCATTATTTATGAACTGTATCTGTGATTCAGCAGGAGAACTGTCTCACCTTGATCTCACATAAGATGTTTTTGGGTTGTTTTTTTGTGCAGATCTGCATCCTGATGTCGTCCCTGCTGCAGTGGTGGTGTCAGTATTGATCTTTGCCCTGCTGGCCGGGGTCATGTGGTTTCTATACAAGAGGAACCTGGCTTGCTTTCACGGTTTCCCCTCGCCCGGCAGCGCTTATTACAGACACACCAACTCTCAATCAACAGAATCAGATGGGAATGTTCTGATTTCAGACCTGGAGACCCACGCAGGGGAATAGCACCCAGGCGTTTTGGTAACTTGTCAGCCTTTGTGTGTGTCTCAGCGTTGCCCTATCCCGTGTAAGGGCCAGTTGAAGTCCAACACCAACTCCTGAGCACACAGGACTGGGATGATGACGGAGGATGTGTTTGAAGGATCCTGTTGACTCTCTGATCTGGATTTATTTGAAGCATTCAGTTGAGATTAAAGAAGCAGCCAATCCCTTCTGCTGACACAAAGAACCGGTGTTTGAATTTAAGCCTGACCTAAAATCCGATTATTTAAAATAGTTAGGGAAGGGTCTATAAGCTGCTTTTTAATGAAAAATGCCTGAAATCAATTTGTACATTTTTGTACATTTGGGAACATTTCAGTGGAGCAAAATATTGATTTCAAAGATTCAAAAGCTTTTTAAAAGTTCTGAAAATGTGTGGTATTTCATGTTTCTAATAAAAACAAGACTGATTACTAAACGCTACTTGTCTGGTTCTGTAGATTCAGGACTATCTGGGTTTGTTGAATCTGTACATGCGATACAGCAAAGTTGTCAGCATTACTTTTGTTCTTATATTTTATTTTGCATGTACTCATGTTGTTTATTGATGTACGAAGGTGTTTCTTTAAGTGCTAGCAATGTTTGTTTGAGATTACAACATGTATTTTGTGCAGTTCGGCTTGCGTAAAATGTAACTGAGGCTAGATTAAAACTTCTGGCGAGTGATTTTATTTTTATTATACAATACAGAGCAATAGAGAAGTCTGTGAAAAAAAGACATCTGTCTATGAAATTTCCTACAAGCTTACTACTTTAGTTTCGTCTGTCAGTTTCTATAGATACAACTACTACATGAATATAAATACTGGCATGAAATATTTAGTACATCTCTACCACATGGCACCGAAGATGTACTTTTGATTTTGGCTTCTGAACAAATACCTTGCACACATAAGTGTCAGAAATATCCATAATTTTTGTTTTTACCTCAATATAATTATATTTACAGACTTAGAGTTTGTTATTTTTAAATTGAACTATTAAAGAAAAACCCCTATGACCAATTTAGAGAGCTCTTAACTGGTCATAGGGGTGTTTTTCTTTTGTTTTGTTTTTAGAATTAGCACCAGAAACTGTTACAAGGAAGACCACAAAATGATGTGTGGTTAGTCAAACTTTTGTAACTGTATTTTTTAAATAAAATTGTGTCCGGTTTGCATAATCCTTTGCACCAGGTGTTTCACAGAATTTTCCTGGATTATCGACCACAGCTCAAGTATTTCCTTCTTGAACCCGTGCTGCATTTTCAGTCTTTGTGAATTAATAATTACCCGATGGTTTATTGATCGCAGTAAAACACATTCTCTGCCATTAGATTGTCTGAATAAGCGGACAGCGAAGTGCAGCATTAGAATGTTCTGCAATATTGGACTTCTGAGTGTTTTAATAATTAATTAAAACAGCCGCAGTGTGCAGCAGGAGAGAGAGGATCTGGTGCAAAAATGTTGGACTTCCTACACTTTGCGGAGGATTAAAGAGTGCGTGAGTATGATGTGATAAGGTCAGTGGGTGTGACTGAATGTTGGGAAACAGTAGACGGGAGGACACCGCGGCTGATGCCAAAACAACCCGGAAGTGGAGTAGTTTCAGAACAAAGGTGTCACATGAAAATTATGTTTGGAGACCTACAAGCAAGTACCGATTGTCAAAATAGATTTATTTGTTTTATGCAGCGGTTCAAATTTTATACCGAACCCCCATATCCCAGTAAGTTATTCAACAAAAAAATACCGCTCTCTTTTTTTTCTTTTTTTTATTTACCTCATAGGCGTTTAGCTCATTGGCCTATAAGGTTTGAACAGCAGACGCGCTGTTTATATTATGAACGATAAATCTCAAAGTTTGTAAAAACAAAATTCATGCAATTAAATATTAATTTTTTGTGGATTGGGTATTATATTAATGTTTTTTTTTCATTATAAAATCTACGTATTGTTTTTTTTCATCATATAGCTATAACGTCATGTTGTTGTTTTTTTATTCTTTATCTAATAATGCCATCTTAGTTTGATGCCTTGCTTGTTTAGATTATTATTATTGTTCTTTGCTGTTTTATTTAAAAAATGTATTTGTTATTTTTATTTTTTTATTTTTTTCGGTCGGCCCGGAAGTGGCCACGGTTTGACAGCTCGGCGCAGCCCAGCCAGGTTTTGGAGAGGCGCACAACTGACAGACAGTCGGGAGAACTGGTTGGTAATCTTTCCACTTAGGAGTTCCTTAATCGATCACCCTGGATTCAGGAGGGGGGACAATAACAGGACTTTTTTTTTTTTTTTTTTATGAAGCCTTAAAGAAAACCTACCGCCTGCCATAAACATGCTGAAGCTGAGCGCAGCGGCACTTTGTCTTTGTTTGTTGACGTCCGTCCTCCGGGGGGCTTGTTCAGCGGACAGCGTCCAAAGCTCCGGTAAGTAATCTGCGACACTTCGCTTTCAGTTTTGCGCCACCTGCCAGCGCACTTCCATCTCCGATCAGGCCGCTTCACAGTTGGGCTGAAAACTTTTAGAGACGCGCAAACGAGGCCAGCAATTAGCGCAAAACCGGCTCGACCATAACAAGTATAGCGGTGAATAATGTGCACCTTAGTCTCGAACGCTCTCCGATGTCCAGCATTAGGTTTTAATCCGGGTCTAATAACCGGTCCCTCCCCTACAGAGACCACAAAGTGTTTTTGTTACACATTGTCTAGTGGAGATGGTGAAATAACCCAGATCACTCACTGTCTGGAGCAAACATTTCCTAAGCTGTAATATCATGAACACTGTTTTCTGATTTGGAAAGCCTGCTTGGGTACATTTTCTTGTTTTCTTGATATCGCTCTGAAATAATAATAATAAAAAAAAATGATGTTCAAATTTCACCTAAATACCTTTTCCTTCGAAGAATATCCACATTTCTAAAGAGACTGCTTGCTTTTTGTAAGCTACACGCATTTAATCAGCATGTTAGACTAACAAGTGCCCTGTTTCCTGAATCGAGAGCCCTTCAGTCACTTGTATGGGTATTTCACATTATATCACATCTACTAAAGTAGTTCTGTGTTGGTGTAATGGGGAATTTGATCTAGGTTTTGCTTCGGGTGCAAACAAGGACTCACTTTACCTTTCACTTTCGTCTTCACCCAGATGTCTCTCTTGTTTTCTGCTCGTTTATGAATCATCCCCTTTCCCCTCTTCACAAACTTTGAACTAATTTCTTGCGTAATTGCTGTCATTTTCTGAAAATTTTGTTCTTTTTTGACCCCATATAGCTGAATCATGAGGACCTAGTGAGATGATTTGCACTGGCCCTTTAAAATGGCACCCACCCCTTTTTAAAACAGCAGTTCTCATGATATAAAAAAAAATCCAAAAAAAACTTTCAATACCGTTGGCACTCTTTATGTGACATGTACAGTTAAACTAACCCCACTTTTGGATTTGATTTCATTGGCTTTTATTTTGGTTTTATTTTGTTATTTTTTTTCCATGGACTGCATCTCTGGTATTGACACAATGGCTCATCCTGTACCCGCTGATTATTGGTGTACACAGCTGACCTGTCAAAAAGAAATAAGCCACTTGCTTTATTTAAAAGTCCCTTTACGTTCATGTTCAAGCTATAGGGTTAGCCAGAAATCACAGGAGCACTCCATTTTCACTCAACAGACACATAATCTATCTTTGACTCTCTACTTTCTATTGTTTGTCTATCACCTGACCTTAGTAAGAATGACCTTATTTAAGGCTGCTGGTATGTAGGGCTGTAGTTTAGACCACCTAGTCTGAGACAAAGTCAAGACCAGGATAAACTATTGGGGAAGCATTCTAAAGACCGTCGCTGTGACCATAGGGTTGTTTTTCTTGTTGTAAACCTCTATAGACGTTCTGCCTCATGCAGCACATTTGCCAGCTAGCATGGCGAAGGGTTTCAGACGAACTGGTTGCGCTGGTGTGCTGATCCCTGTTCAGTTAGCCGCTCTGCCACGACGTTTATGTGAAGCCAAAGGCTGTATGCAAACAAACCCTGTACAGTGGATCTGATAAGTTGCTTAAAAGTCAAAAATCCAAAACCAGCCAACGCCGGAGAGCAAATACGTCCCACGAAGTGTTAACTAACTTAGCATCAGCTGAGCTGGCAAAGTGAGAAACCCGGTGGCCCCTTTTTTTTTCTGTGTATTGTACATACAGAAAAATATTGATATCAACACACTTCTGTTCTTTGAGACGGATTTTTATATATATATATTTTGAGTATGAACTTATTTCAATAACAACAAAAGACCGAACTGATCTTTCTGTCTCGTCCTCAGATGAAGATGCCTTCACCATTCAGCACTCCGCCACAGGTAAATGCATGGGAACGGGGACCTCCAAAAACTTGACCGTCGCCCCCTGCAACTCCACCCTCAGATCCCAGCTGTGGAAGTGGGGCTCGGGTGACCGGCTCTTCCACGTGGACACGTCTCTCTGCCTGGCGCTGAACGTCGAGTCGAAGATGCTCTCCCTGGTCGACTGCGGCTCCAGTAGCCCTCTGTCGTGGCGCTGCCTCGGCGGGATGGTGTACACCATCTATCAGATGGAGCTGACAGTCGCCAAAGACAAAGTTGGCCTCAAACGGGACTCCAATGACAGCTGGGTTCGAGGAGGATCCCGGGACAACATCTGCCGGAGGCCTTACCGTGGTAAGCGTTGCCTCCTCTCTTGCAGGACGCCTGCAGTGCAACCGGCTGCTTGATCCTGTAGGAAATTGGAGAGGGAAGGGGGGGGGTAAAAATCCTATTAAATTCATTTTATACAGAGTGCACCAAATTCAATTTGCTGAGAACATTTACTCCCTGAAGTGAACATGAAGTAAATGCTCAGATTTCTGTGCTGCGTCTGTGATTTAAAAGAAAACCAAAAGGAAAAAAAAAAAACAACACAACAACCTTCCAAGCTGTCGTTTTGAGACAAACATGTTCAGGCACATTTGGAGCAATAGCTTGACTGGTTACCTGGCTGCATTGCTGTCATTCTGATCTTCTGTGTGGGACTGCACGTTATGTCAGACTTTTTTGGGGGATTTCCTTTGTGCTAGCGTAAAGAAAAAGCCCAAGCCGGTGGGAGTGAGCTTTACACCCCAGGGTTTGTTGAACAAGGGGTTTGGGGAGGGCGAGTGGATCAGAACCGAGGGAACAGAGACTACCGGCGATCTAGCTGTTAAGTTATATTCCTGGTATGGCCGACAGAGACAACCAAACAGAAGGTAAACCATAAAATGCGTCTAAAATTGTGTTCTTTAAAAAAAAAAAAAGGTTTCTTGTCTAAAAGTAGATAAAAAAAAAAAACGTAAAATAACACCAACCAGTTACTTGTTTAAAAACATTTTTTTTAAAAATTCCCAATCACAAAAATCTGACTAAACCAGTTTGGTCAGGGATGGCGAGGAGAGACTTGACTTTCCTGCCTGTTCGCCGCCTCCCAGCTGTTTTCCACAGCATCCGCCTCGCATCGCCGGCCTGTGCAAAACAGACACAGGCCGGCATCTTTGCCTGTAAAACGGGCCCTGATAATCTTTCCGGAAATGTTGCACCCACTAAAAGCCATCCAATAAAGATGTCAAAACTAAGATATCCAACAAAAGCAAAAAAAAAAAAAAGAAAATCTAAACGGGGTATAAAAAGCACGCTCAGTGAAATCTGAAAACGGCAACAAAACGAATGCGGTACAGATATCCACTGTGTGACGAGTGTTTTAAGGTTGTGCAGTGCGCACAGCTTCCACTTCCTTTGCACGGGCATCATTCAGTGCACGGTGTTGATGCAACCTCTGCAAAACGTTCGGTGACAGGATGCCATCAGGTTGAAATCATTCAGATGAATAACAAGACATGAATTGTTAAAAAAAAATAGTCTGATCTGATCTCACAAGAACCTCGAAAGAAAGTCTTATAGCATCTGTATCAGTTGGCTTCTTATAAGGCATGAACACCGATCAGCCTTAAGATTATGACCGCTTACAGCTACAGGGAGCTCATCTTTGTTAACATTGTCCTGTTTGGGAAAACCTACAAACTGGCTTTAAGATGGATTTTAATTCGATGCTTGCCGAGATCCAAACTCACCCCAAGCACAAATGTCAGAGCCATGACAACAGGACTCCCCCCCCCCCCCCCCCTCTCCCCCCAAAAAAAACAACAAAAAAACAGAGATTCTCAAAACTGCAAAGCCTCTGTAAAGTTTGGCTTGACAGACTTTAACTTTAAGTCAATTCTCATGTCTTTGGTACTCTTGCATTTATCATTTTTCATGTTTTTTTTTCATTTATTAAAAGATGTTTACTGTTGTTTAAGGGTTGTCCCCCCCGACTGCATGTGCTAAAAGTGTAAAAAAAAAAAAAAAAGTTATTTTTGCAACATTCTTGTTCTTTTTTCAACATTGCTGGTTTTTTTTGGGGGGTTTTTTTTCAACATTGCCATCCTTTCTTAATTGCTCAACTCATGACTCGAGTATCACCTGTAGCTCAGTTTCCTTTTTTTTTCACGTCTCGGTTACATATTGAGCTCATTCAGGCGGACCACTGGAGAGATGTCCATTTCTTTCTTGAGCAAATATTTTTGTTTATATATAACAACATGTTTTAAACAGTTGTATTTTAAATATGTAGATATTATGATCACTATAACTATGATTTTACTCTGGCTGGACCCCCCCCCCCCCCCCCCGCTCCTAAAAAGGGAGTACCGACACTTATTTTTAGTGTTTTTTATTCCACTTAAAGCACTGTTTTTTGTAGAACTGCTGAAGAATAATTCTGATCTTTTGATTGAAGGCCTTCAGGCCTGATGTTAAAGTGAACTGCCCCCAAATTCCCACCTGATGGGTTCTGGTGGGCCCGGCTGCCTGCTGGGGCCGCATCTAAGCAGACCATGATCCACGCCCAGAAGGAAGCAGCTGGAGCTCAGCACACAGAGGATGAATAGGATCTGAAACAATACCCTGACTTCTTTTTTTTTCCACTTCACCTGAAGAGGACAAATGAAGCCCGTTTAAATGCGCTGTTTTTATATAAAAAAAGAAAAAAAAATTTTTTTATTTTTTTTATTTATTTTTTACAAAATAACATCCTAGTGAGTACTGAAAGGGCAGTCAAAATGTTATGACTGACGGGTGCCATAAACAGCTTTCTGTTCAAATCCAGATACACTGCAAAAAGAGAACTAAAAATAAGTAAAATTTTCTTGAAATGAATGTATTTGCCCTTGACTTGAGCAGGTAAATAAGATTATTTGCCAATGGAATGAGTATTTTTACCCCTAAAATAAGATAATTAGATATCCAGCACTTGAAATAAGATGACGGAGATAAATTGTTCCTATTTTAAGTGCAAAAATCTTATGCCATTGGAAAATTGTCCTATTTACCTGCTCAAATCAAGGAAAAATAGTTTCATTTCAAGAAATAATGTCTTAATTTTAGGTCTATTTTTGCAGTGTAGGAGGCGGTTTGAACACTTCGGCTGGACGTTGGTGCTGCAGTTTGTACTTCCTTCCCTAAATCCCTGCGAGAGTCATTACAGCATTGTGCAACTTGTGACTGTTTTTAGCTCACATCAATCAAGTAATGAGCTCGTGCCTCACATTTCTGAGCGAGCCGACCAATCGGAGCGGACATGGCCCGACGGGGGAGGAAGCACTTAAAGGGAGAGGACTTTTCCCGTATAACGCTGGAATATGCCTCATCATCCAGAGCCGCTGGTGGAGCTCGTCTGCGGCGGAAGGAGCGAGCGGCAGAATGAGGAACGTGATGTCCCTGGGATTCTCCAAAAGGGTGGCGCGGTGGTTCTGTTTTTAACTTTTAATCCCAATACCCGTTGATCCCACTTCAGAAGCAAATGAGAGATTTTTTTTTATATATTTCAAAAAGAAAATTAGTGGAATATAGTCAATTCAATGCACTTTTTTTATAGGTGTACTAGTATATCTGTCCCCCGACATGCATCATGTGTATAAAAGCAATTAAAGTGAAATGGTTAATGTTGATCATCGTAGGGTTGTATCGTTTTGTTTAGTTTGGACAATATATGACGGTCTTTCTGGCAATTAGAGTCTAGCCCCCGAATCAAAGCTCACCACCACCCACCAAGAGGCCTCCAGGGTCCCCCCGGGTCGGGAATCACGGCTCGGGCAGATTGTGTTTCCCTGCAGCCTCCTGCCGCCCCTCACGCTGCTACCTCTCAAGTTTCGTCTTCTCTCAATTGATTATGAGGCACCGCGCCGGTTTTGGGTTATCACTTCAAACTATTGCTGTGCATTAAACTGTAGAGGTCTGTGTGGAAAGATGTTCTGTTTGTCCCTAAAAAAAAAAAAAAAGAAATGCCTGTTTTTGTTTCCAACTATAAGAGCAAGGTTGAGTTTCACAGCCACTGTCATGGTGTAATCTTGCCGCTCGTGTCTGTGCAGTTGTTCACACCACCAGAGGGAACTCTGCGGGAGCTCCATGCGAGTTCCCCTTCAAGTACAACAACAGCTGGCACCATGGGTGCATTCCTGACGCAGAGGACCCGCGGATGTCCTGGTGTGCCACGTCCCCAGACTACGACCATGAGAATAAGTTTGGGTACTGTCTAATACCTGGTAGGTTGTTGTTGTTATTGGTTTTATACTTAAAATGTCATGATTTGTACTTAATTTACTGTCTTTATAATTGTAAACATAGAAGTTCTGTCAGATAATCACATGAAGTTACATTGTCATCTGCGTATGATTTGACTGGCCTCTTTGTCTCCACGACTTTGTAGAGGAGGGTTGCCAGACCCTGTTCTCCGGGCCAGCCCAGGGACCCTGCTACGAGTTTGTTTCCGGCGCCGCCGTGACCTGGCACGAAGCTTTGCACTCGTGTCGCAGTCAGGGAGCCGACCTTCTCAGCCTGTCGGAGACCGATCTCAACTCCAGCGCCTGTAAGACCCGCTGTTTTCTACAAGCACCACCCGCTCCCTACTTTGCTGCTCACCTACCCAACCGTCTGATAGTGAAAAGCGTAAACAAAGATCTATCGGGTTCTCAAACGCATTGACTTTGTGCTCGTAGAAAAAAAAGCATAAAGGAAGCTTTATTTACTGGAATCTTTTCCATTTTCTTGCCTAAATCCCTAATGGCCTTGATCTTGCTAAGGCAGCTCTCTTCTTATTAAGCGAGCTTTCATGGTGCTTCCCTTTTGTCCGAGGCACAACTTCACAGTTGCTGTGAATGTGCCTGTTGGGACAGAGGCCCTTTCATCTATGTCCTCCTTTTGTTCTCCCCGTCTCCTTCTCTACATTTTGGTGGCCGCGCAGCAAGATTTCCACAGCTATGTTACCGAAACCATCGACAGAAAAATGGCTGAAGCAGGTTTTAGCGCCAGTGAGAGATGTCAGAGTGAACTGAACAACTCTGTAGAAAAAGAAGAAGAAAATAGGAGAGTGATGCCCCCAGTCCAATGAGCTGCAGCCGCCCACTCTTTTTTTTTTTTTCTTTTTTTATTCAAGCGGTATTCAAGAGTTTATCCCTCATCGGGAGCATTCTTAGTTTCTCATGCTTTTTCTTCTTTCTTTTATTTTTTATTTTTTTGTGATATGAGTCGCACACCCCACCCCCCTTCCCAGCTGCTTATTTTCATAATTAGAGGCTGCACGTCTTCTGGTTTTCCCCCCCTTTTGGCCACAACTCAGGAATCTGCTCGTTTGTAACAAAACCTGTCCCTAATAGGATGACATTCTGAACAAACAAAAAACAAACAAAACAAAAAAAAAATACTATTCATCCCAGTGATGAACTTCACGTAGATATTAGGTCGCAGCAGTGTTGTAGTACTCGAGTCCGAGACTCGAACTCGAGTCCGAGTCATTAGCTAAATTTAGAGACTCGTGACTTGACTTGGACTTGAGCACTGATGACTCGAACTTGGACTCGGACTCCTACATTCAGATCATTCTGACTCGGAAATTGAGAAAAAGACTCGACTTTTTTTATATCATTAGGCTATAATTTTAATATGTCATTGGAATATTATTTGGTGTATGATTTTAATATCTAAATTATTAGTGCAATGTGGTGGAGTGTGGATTTTTTTTTTTAGTTTATAACTTGTAGGCTATGCTTACTTTAGTGCGGAACTTGGACTCGACTTGGATCAATAGTGACTCGACTCGGACTTGACTCGGATGAGTAGTGGACTTGACTCGGACTCGACTCTGATTTTTTTTTTTAATGACTTGGACTTGACTCGGACTTGAACACTGGAGACTCGAACCTGGACTCGGACTCGAGGCATAGTGACTTGACTACAACACTGGGTCGCAGCGTAGAAAACAACCCAGCACTGTTATGTCACACGCCACCGGCGACACCAGGCTTGGTTTTTGCTCTTCGCCTCAACAGTCTCTAAAATATCTCAAAGTTGTCTACATTGTTAGAAAGGACTGAGCTCGATGAACATGTGTTTTTTGTTTGTGTGTGTGCCGTTTTCAAGGATGCTGCGTTACTTTAATGCCAACAGTTGCACACTTCCTGGGTGGGTCAAATTGAAACATTTCGATATCTTTGATTTCTCCTGACTCCGCAGTGTTGGACGGCCTCCGGCAGATGCCCGAGAAGATGTGGATCGGCCTTCACCACTTAGACGTTTCCCAGGGGTGGCAGTGGTCAGACGGCTCCCCTCTTTACGTCTTGCGCTGGGAGGAAGGTGGGACTTTTTAATTTATTTTTTTTTGCTGTGTTCTATGTCTCTTACTCAGAGCTCATGTATATATAAATCGACATGTGTGGCATCTTGTGGCGTAATAGTGAAAGTTTAAAAGCTCCTCGGATCAAAAGGAGAAGTCTCAGCCGCCAGCTGCAGACCCGTTGCACGCTCGGAGCTCCATCCTGTCGCGGTTTTGCGTCGCGGCGCTCTTCCACTAACATTACTGTCAGTCTGAGGAACAATGCGGGCAGTGTTACAAAGAAGCAGTGCGTGCCTTGTTGTTGGACACAGTGTGCCACTGGGATTGTTGGTGTTGCTGAATAACCCATTAACGGCGCTGAATGGCTGCCTGTGCCAAAGCTGCCAGCGATTGTATTTTTATTTTATTTCTTTTTTTATTATTATTTACAGTAGGTGTTAGTGGGAATGTCAAGAATTTGGCCCTTTCTCGTTATAGACGCCTAATGGTTGAAATGATTTACAGTGTATCAGGGTTTGCGACTGGTAGTACTGGGGTGGATTGTCACTGTAACAAATGTGCCTTTCCCCCCCTGCATTTCTGTATAGAAAAAATACAAATAAACCCCAGAAGATTGCATACAATGTACAAAAGCTTAGTCTGATTTCACGTCAGACAAAGACACCAATGTCTTTTGCGTCTTCTAAACATTTGGTTTCAGATGTACGCGTTGCTTTATGCTTCTTGTCTATTTCCCTCAGCTGACATGTGTGATTATCATTCTGCTCAGTCTATGGCGACGTATAATCTTTTCTGTATTTTTGTCAGAAATGCCACTCTTCGGACTTGTTGAGTCGGACTGCGGCGTCTTGAATTCCAGACAGAAATACGAGTCCAAGTCTTGCAACAAGCGGCTGCCGTACGTCTGCAAGAAGAGGGTGAAAGCGTCTGACGCCACAGCCGCAGGTGGGTTGAAAGGAAGCGCTCTCTTTCTACCGCCTGTTTGTCTTAGGAGTGAAGCTGTGACATATATAAAGGCGCAAGGGAAAAACGTCTTGCCTGTAGTTTCAAAAAGTCTGCTGATATGAATCCATGCCACAGTTTAGGTTGGATTTCTTTAACCCAGGCTCCACGTCCCCGTAAAAAGAACAATGACCTGTAACCAGCAGGGTTTTTTTTTTTTTTTAAACCCCTAATGTTTTGTGATGTCCTCTCCAACCTCTCCTCCTGGCCTGCTCTCTCCCCTCAGACCCTCTGGTAGACAACCAGACGGTGTGTGCAGAGGGCTGGGTGCCGTGGAACGGCTGGTGTTACAAGTTGATAAGCGACGCCGCCGAAAAGAGGAGCTTTCCAGATGCTCAAGAGTACTGCAACAGCACCGAGGGAGGAGCGCATCTAGCCAGCTTCCACTCCTTCGACCACATCGAGATGATCAGCACGTATTTCCCGGCAGGTAAGGCGCCGGCGTTCGGTGGTCCTGAAGTGGTTCAGGGTCTTGTTAAGGGTTGGACACTCTTGTCCGAATTTCCTTTTGATGTGAAAAGTTTTGGGGTGCAGGAGAAATTTGTTTGCGAGTCCCAGAATAAAAAAAAAAAAGATTCATAGGAACTGGACTTGGAAGGTGTTTCTCGTTTTTTCTCTACTGTCACCAGTCATTCGAGCAGCTTTTTTTAGGCGGTGCTTGTTGAATTCCTACAGTCATACAGGGGAAGTTGGGTGTTATAAAAAAAACGATGGTTACAGAAACCTGATGACTCTGTTTGAGCCTGGAAAGACCACAAACTTCCTGACTTATCATAGACGAATGAAACCATTGGTTTGCCGGTAAAGAGGAACTGGAGACGGAGACTGGAGAACTGATACTGATACCAAATCCAACCCAACATACTTGGTGAACCTTCTCAAAACGGAGGGAAAAACAACCTCCTTTGACTTTATCCATAACAGTAGGTAAAGAAGCGGAGTCGCTGGTCAGCCCATGAATCCAGTAGAAAAAGTTAGGTTCATCTAAAGTAGAGGTGTCAAACATACGGCCTGCGGGCCGGTTCCAGCCCACCGAACAATTTAGTCCGTCCCGGTGGCTAAATGCATTATCATTATTCAACAATGATTTTTTTTCCCCCCAGTGTCCTGTCTGGCAATGTGGCAATAAGAATTGTTGTCTTAATGCCAAAGAGAGCTCATCAGATTTGACTTTCACAAGTGGAGCAGTACTGCTTTTGCCATAGTGCTCCGCTTGATTTATGAATGTGAATAGTTTTATTATGATTCATGCGGGGAATATCTCAAATGATATGGACACTACAATGGGAAAGTAGGAAAGGAAGAACAAGAAGGAAAAAATAAAGGTGAAAGAAAGAGAGGAGATAAAAGGAAGAGAATGATAAAACAATTGAAAAAAACATGTACTTTGTTTAATTGAAAATCTGCAGTTCCTATATTGTCCACGAGGGGCGCTGTTTTAATCAGCAGATGGTAGCACTGAGCTTCAGATGTGGAAAAATAATTTTAAATCATTTCTTAATTTTTATCTGTTTGATGTATTTTGTCATGCAGTGTTTTTAAGTTCCAAAAAAATGTTTTTCAACAAACAGCTTCAAATGTTTGTGCTACGTTTGTGCTGGTTTGTGCAGCAAAAATTTTTGTTTGTGCCGCTATCATTTTTTCCAGGGTAAAATTAAATTATTCATATTAATAGGTTAGCAACTTATAATTTATAAGAAATTCACAGTTTCAGCATGAACAGATGTTCACTGACCTTTGATGACCACTACAAACTATTATCATTAAAATGATATCAGTTCAACAATTTTATATATTTTAAAATATGCATTTTAATATATATATATATATATATATATATATATATATATATATCCAAAATATCCATTTTCCGAACCGCTATATCCCTCATGGGGTCGCGGGGGTGCTGGTGCCTATCTCCAGCGTTCACTGGGCGAGAGGCGGGGTACACCCTGGACAGGTCGCCAGTCTGTCGCAGGGCAACACAGAGACAAACAGGACAAACAACCATTCAAGCACACACTCACACCTAAGGACAATTTGGAGAAGCCAATTAACCTAACAGTCATGTTTTTGGTCTGTGGGAGGAAGCCGGAGTACCCGGAGAGAACCCACGCGTGCACAGGGAGAACATGCAAACTCCATGCAGAAAGATCCAGGGGTGTACTCGAACCCAAGACCTTCTTGCTGCAAGGCAACAACTACCTACTGCGCCACTGTGCAGCCCTATATATATATATATATATATATATATATATATATTATATATATACTATATATATATATATATATATCTATCATATATATCATCTATATACTCTATCTCTAGCCTCGATATCTATATCTACTATCTCTTTCTTTCTTTATTTCTTTATTTCTTTCTCTTTATTTATTTATTTCGTTCTTTATTTCTTTCTTTCTTTATTTCGCTTCTTTCTTTCTTTCTTTCTTTCTTTCTTTCTTTCTTTCTTTCTTTCTTTCTTTCTTTCTTTCTTTTATTCTCCTCTCTCTCTCTATCTCTCTTCTTTCTTTCTTTCTCTCTCTCTTTCTTTCTTTCTTTCTCTCTCTCTCTCTCTGCTTTTTCTCTCTCTCTCTCTCTCTCTCTCTCTCTCTCTCTCTCTCTCTCTCTCTCTCTCTCTCTTTCTTTCTTTCTTTTTTCTCTACTCTTCTTCTCTCTCTATCTTTCTTTCTTTCTCTCTCTTTCTTTCTTTCTCTCTCTCTTTCTTTCTTTATTTCTCTATATATATATATATATATATCTATTTATATATTTATTTATATATTTATATTTCTGTATAGCAAAAAAATTGTATTTGTACTGCTATCATTTTCATTAATAATATTAATAATACTTTTGTAGAGGTCATCAAAGGTCAGTGAACATCTGTTCATGCTGAAACTGTGAATTTCTTATAAATTATAAGTTGCTAACCTCTGAATATGAATAATTTAATTTTATCTTGGAAAAAAATGATAGCGGCACTAACAAACATTTTTGCTGCACAAACCAGCACAAACGTAGCACAAACGTTTGACACCAATTTCGTCTGAATTGAAAAAGGTGGTGGGGGGGGCAACTTCACTCATGTGCTTGAAATGAATCATTAACGTTTGCTTGGCTGGTTTCTATACCGGCTCCTTTCATCACTTATACCTTATCTTTTTACTGTCGCCAGAACTTTTGACCAAACAGATGCTTGTAACCTCAGTGTGTTTCAGCATCGTCGGCTTTAGCCTGATCTAAAGTGTTTCCTGGAGTTCTCCCTAAGTTTATTTCCGGTGCCTTGCAGAGGAGAGCTTTGCTGGCACATGGATTGGCCTCAGGGGTTACGGGTCAAACGCCACCATCTTCAGGTGGACCGACCAGGAGCCCGTCAACTTCACCTACTGGGACTACGACCAACCCATCCAGCATGCCCAGGATGTCACCTGTGTCTTCTACTATCAGGAGGTGTGTGTGTTTTGTCTTGTTGACATAACCTTTTGTTTCTTCGCTGTATGTGTTTTACATCAAAAGGATCAAATGAGAAGATGGTATTTGTTTTTGTGTTTTTAAAAATAAGTGTTTTTTTTATGGCGTGCTTTCGTTTTTCCAGACTCATGGCTGGCGGGTCGGAGATTGCTCCAACAAGCTGTCTTTCATGTGTCAGAAGAAAGGAGACTTCAACGAGTCGGGAACACAGGCTGGATGTAACTATAAAGATGTAAGTGTTGCTGTGTTATTTTTCACAACTGTTTTGAGCCTGGGCAATATGCTCCCATCACGTTCTGGTTAACAAATGACGATAAACACTTTAAGGATGCAACCGCCATTCACATTTTTATTTGCATCGATATTAAAAAGAAACGCTGACGTTACTGTTTTCATGACACAGATGTTGATAAGGAATGGATGTGGGATTCTGTCCCTGTTTGCACGTAATTTGATTGTCTTACCCAAGTCTTACTCTTTTCAATTACCCAGGGTTGGAGGAGGCATGGCAACTCCTGCTATCTGGTACAGACCGAGCAAGTACCCTTCAAAAACCACTGCAACGTCACTATAAGAAACAGGTAGGGCCTGCTTACCACCATTAACACATAAACGCTATCTGGTGCTTCTTCATAATGCATTGATGTTTAAAGTCTCTTTAAGTCAAAAAATGAGGAAGTTATCTGGTACTTTCTGGGTCTCTGTAATCGATAGCCCACTGAGGGATATCAATTACGAGAAAAACACTTACTAAACTGTACAGGGAAGTTTACGGTGGATTTATGTTGTGTACCTTCACTTTTTAAATTATGGACACACGTACAATTGTCTAAACCTGAGACCATATCGTTTGTTGGTGACCTCTGTTTTCTGAATGCGCTGTTAGGAACTTTATCTTTTAACACGCCAACACGGCTTTGGGGGTCCGAGACGTGGTTCTTGGGCGTTTGGAAATGTGAGGAGAGCAGCCAAGAACTGCTGGGCGGTCCTCTCCTGAGACGACTGGTGGCTGGTATCCATTTGTACCGAGGGTTACAATCTTCTGCCGTGCCATTCTTACAGATTCAAGTTTTTGTAATGGGATGCCAGCAAAAGCTTCCCTGCCCCCACCTGTATAGGGTAGTAACACACTGCCCCTCCCACACTTATTGCTGTCCACTGAGTGGACTCCTACCCTTTTCCCTCTCACAGAAAAAAACCCCCACAACAAATATGTCTGTTTATAAATAACAGAGTGGTAAAATGATCTAATATTCTGCACAGTGAGTGCATGAAAACAGCGTATGCAGAGATTTAGTTTTCTTTATGTGGCTTTTGTTGGTTACATAACATAGTGGTCGATGACACCGAAGCTTGCATTAAAGTGATATTTTATTCCCTGTTGGGGATTAGATAACATTTTATTTCCCGTGTCCCGACGTGTAAAACCGTAGAACTGAAGCTGGCCTGGCTTTTTACCACCACTGCACCTAACTGCACGACATTTTAAAATCTCTTGAGTGCGTTTGCATGTTGAGCTAAAAAAAAAAAAATGCTCCTTTCATATTGTGGCAGCAGCGAGTCTCTCAAACTTCTCGGCCCTGTTTAGGTTTGAGCAGGCCTTCATCAACCGTCTGCTCGCGGAGCACATCAGCAAAGAACCGCAGTATTTCTGGATAGGCCTGCAGGACATCAAGAGCACAGGAGAGTACCAGTGGATGAACCAGGATGACTCCTCGGGCGCGGTCACATATACAAACTGGGGCTGGTTTGAACCCGGTGAGTAACTAGCCCAAGCCGATTGCGGTTTGGGGCTCTTGTGTACCGACAGATTATGCATTTTTAATTTTTTTATGGTCTTGGGGTTCAGATTTACTGGTTTTCTTATATGCAAAAATTTTACAAGTGATCTCAACTGGGTTTTTTTTTTTGTCTGTATTTATGTATTTTAGAGCAGGATGGAGGGTGCGTCGTGATTTCGACAGAAAAACCTTTAGGCAAGTGGGAGGTGAAGAACTGTACCCTTTTTAAAGCCGGGACTATCTGTAGAAGAGACCTCGAGCCGCCGCCTCCACCAGAACCAGAGCCAGATCCTAATGCGACCTGTGCTGATGGATGGATGTCTGGGCTAAACAGTAAACACTGCTACAAGGTATGAATAGCTCATAAATGCTGCGCGTGCTACACATTTGTGCTACACATTTGTGCTACACATTTGTGCTACACTTCACTAAATAATAGTTCAGTCATTGGTTTTCTACTTCAGTAAGGAACTATGTAATGAAGAGCTAAATTCTTAAACAAAAATAAAGTCTGTTTGTACTTCAGCTTTATCATAGCATTTATTCCATTTTTCAGCGTGACTTCTGACATTTATTAACTTTCGTGAGCCGATTTCTCTCCCCGTCAGGTGTTTCACGAAGAGCGGCTGAGCAGGAAACGCTCCTGGGAGGAAGCCAGGAGGTTCTGTCAGGCTTTGGGCGCCAACCTGCCCAGTTTCACAAGCCTAACAGAGATGACAGCCCTGCACAGCATTCTGAGGAATTCAATCAGGTGCGTCTTCTTCCACAACACAGATGTGGCACAGCAGAGCAGTGCTGGGAGGCAGAGGGCTCGCGGTCGGCTGCGGTCCGATTTTACCTTCGCCCGCTGCTTCGGGTCCTAGTGTAGCTACATCAGCGTCACACAGACACATCCGCGGCGCAGTTTTGCAGATTTCATACATGCAGCAAGCCTTCAAGATGAGCTATGATCTGAAAAATGATGGAAATGTAACCTAATGAGCTTTTATGTACACCAACACTGACACTGCCATTTAAATAAGTGTTTATTGCAGCACAAAGATAAAAAAGTCATACAGGCCTTCCATTTCTCTCTTGGTTTAATTTCATATAAACTCCCATGTCTTGAGAAAAAAACATTTCTTTTAGTCATAAAGGTGACGTCTTTGTCTCGTTGCAGTGACGATCGGTACTTCTGGGTTGGCCTGAACAGGAGGAATCCAGCCGATCAGTCCTGGCAGTGGAGCGACGGCCGACCTGTAAGTGCCTGCATCAAAAACAAAATCAAAGCCCCACCGCGGCCCACGGTTTGAGTGGGGTTTTTTACGCATTTTTTTCTGATAAGTTCCCTTTAATCATGTCTGCTTTGCGCAATCCTACTGTTGAAAGAGTGGGTTTAATCCAGGGTTTTGCAACAGGTACCCTTGGATATTTTACACCACGAGTTCCATGAGGACGACGCGTACAACAGAGACTGCACCGCTTTCAAGGTCAGATGGATATGTGTAGCCTGAGTTTTTGTTTCCTATTCATCTGAAGAAATTTTGTTATTGTTTGTTTGTTTGTTTGTTTGTTTGTTTGTTTAAATGTACCAAATCTTGTGCTTCGCCCAGTGGTCATGAGTTTAGGAGCTAAAGAAGAAATTCTCAAAAAAAAAACAAGCGCTTGCATTAGTTTGATTTTGTTTTTCTTTATTATTGTATTGTTGCTGGAAACAAATGTATTCAGCCCTAAATTAAGTTTTTCATGGCTATCTAAGATAGGGCTGGATGATATAGGAAAAAATGCATATCGATAAAATAGAAATCATATTGATTGATATTGATAATTATCAACAAAGTGCAGCCCTGGCCATTTTATGTTGTTGCTTAGCAACCAAATTTTAGATAAAGGTCACACAGACACTGAATTCAAACTCAACCCTTTATTCAACCAACTTTTTACTAAAACTGCAAGTTTTTAAAAAAGAGAAAAGAATGCGTTCTGTCTGAACTCTTTGAAGGGGGTGGAGCTTGATGACGAAACGTTCCTGGGTCTGCGTCCTGATTGGTTGGGAGGGTTTAATGACTGTAATATTAACCTATATGGCTAGAATGTAAAAGGAAGGAAAACTGTTATTCTATTGAACTTTTCATTGACCCCTTTTTTTTCTGTCACCGATATACATCCATCGATCAATATATATTATTGAATTATCATCCAGCCCTAATCTAAGATTAGCACGCTGCACACTGTTTATCAGTCTTTTATCCTGTTCATCAATCTGAATGACTGAATGACTCTTTTTGTTTTCCACTGAACGATTAGTTTCACTCTGTTAAAATATCCTTGTGTTGTTGTTGTTTTTTCTGAACGTCTCCCCAATAGACAATGAAGAGAACCTTAACACACGTGCTGCTGTTCTTTCATGACATACACCTCCCGCCGTTCTTCGCCACGCCGTTTCACTGTGACGCGCGGCTGGAGTGGGTCTGCCAGATCCCCCGCGGTGAGTGGCTCCGTTTAACTCCGTTTAACTCCGTTTTGCACGAGTCGGCAAGACACTTGTAAGAAGTCTGCTGCTGGTTGTGCTCCTGTGGCGCAGTGGTAGAGAGCACAGCCCATATACGGAGGCCACACGTCTTCCCCCCCCTCTCTCAAACCCCATTTCCTGTCAGCCTACTTTGAAAAAATGAGTCACTAGTGCCACAAAAACCCAGATAAAAGAAAAAAAGTCTACTGATAACCAAGCAGATTACTGTGTGATTGGGGGAAGTTAATATTAATGGATCTCCCACAGCAAAATACGTGAAGCCATGTGTGTTCTTTGTTTAATTTTATGCCTCTAAATCTGTGTTTGTCCGTGCTTTAACAGGAATTGCACCAAAGAATCCCGAGTGGTACAGGCCTGGTAAATACCACGTCGTTTTATAAAAGTCCTGCCTTCATTCTTCGTTCATCGGTTCATTTCTCACACTGGCATGTTTTTGCTGTCGTTGTGTTTCTCAGACGGGCACCATGAGACCTCCGTCTTCATGGATGGAGCCGAGTTCTGGTTTGTAACGGATCTCAAGCTAACTTTCGATCAAGCAACGCTCTATTGCAATTTAAATGGCAGCAAGCTGGCTGCCCCAGCAACCATGAGCGCAGCCGCGAAGATCCAGGAAAAGCTTTTATCTGTAAGTCCCACAAGATGCCCTTTGGTCCTGATTTATGTCTTACCATATTAGATTTTTTTGGTCCTTTTTGACGATGAAATAAAAGGCAGAAATGCAGTGTATAAACACTGAACTAACATGCATGTTGTAAATTAAAATGTGATTATAAACCAAGCTGGTGTTATAATAGAAATCCCCAGCACCTCCCCTGCCAACATTGCTGAACTTTTACAATCCATTTCAATTTAAAAGCACACAACTGAAAGTTTACTGCATTTTTGCACCATTATTATCTTGCACTGCCAACACTCAACTTTTGAAATGAATGCCTTTTTGCACCACTATTTTTGCACCATAAACATGGTTCAACATTCTTCTGCACACTTTTTTTTTAAATATAACTGCTTTTTTCCTGCACTGTTACATTCTTATCACTGCCGCACTTTATATTGTAATGTTATTTTAGTTCTATTGCAATCTCATTACATTGTCGTAAGCTGTATGCAACGAAATTTCATCTCGTATGCACTCTGTACATACAAAATGACAATAAAGTTTGTCTAAGTCTAAGTCTAAATTACCATCCAAAATTGCCTAAAATTCAATTATTAAAGAGGAAAAACTTGAACCCAACTAAAAGTCAGATTTAAGATGACAGTCTTAGCAATCAGTGGATCAGGTGAGGATCTTCAGGAAGACTTTTCGACAGGCAAGGGCTATAAAACAGCAACTTTCTGTATATTTATGATAGTCTTTAAAAAGATAACGGTCGTTGACCTCGCTTCAAACGAGCACAGCAAGAGAGACGTAGCGCTCAGACTTCAGAGCGCGTGGCTTGAAATGTCCAATTCACAAAGAAGACAAAAAAAATCATTTAAGATATATTTAACTCAATAAACGCGTGATTTTTCCGAGCCAAAACAAACGCCTCCCGCTTTAGCCACCAGGGTTTCATCTGTGGGTGTAAGTGTTATGGTACAGCAGCCGTGGTTCATAAAACTAAAATATAAAGATAGTTCTGAACACAAAGGGGGGAAAAAGTCTGTCGTCGTTTTCATTCCTAAGGGGAATTTATGGCTGATTTTCAACCCTGAAGGCCCACTGCCAGTCTTTCCCCCTCTCTCTCTTTAGGGTCATGGGAAACAAAAATGTAGTTGTGAGAATGCAGCTGGAAGCAGTTAAACAGCACAACCCATACAAATACAATACAAATACTCACATGCTGCAAAGTTTAGCCAAATAAACCCCTGCTGGAGTAATTAAACATATGGCACCTTATGTCTGGATTATATGTTTCATACATATGATGTGGATAAATGAAAATGAACAATAATTGTGTTGTTTGGAAACTCTTCAACAGGTGGCAGAGTCAAAGGATCAGAAGTGGTGGATTGATATGACGAACTTTGGGCAACTATTCCCCGCTCGGTTAGTAAAAACAGCCGCGCGTACCTCCAATGTTTATGTCATGCAAATTGCACCGTGTCTGTGTTAAAACATCTTAAATCATTTCTGACTGAACTAATGTTTGTTCCAGCTTCAGGTACAGGTTTTACCGTCCCGACATTTTGGGCCGATGCACTTCCATCCGTCCAGAGAGGCCTTTTCCGGGTAACTTGAAATTCTACTTCCTGTTCCACTAAACAGCAAAACAACAACAAAGTCAAAGTTAATAAACCTATTCTCAAAGTGTGAGAAGAACATCCCTCGCTTCCGCGTTTTAGCTCGGACATGTGACCGATCCTCGGGTTCAAAGGTCAATTACAAGGAAGTGGGATACGCTTTGGTTTTTATTATTCTGTTTACTGCTTCTTGCAGGTTTTATTTCACATCAGCCTTCAACAGCAGCACAACAACACAATCCTCCCCTGGCTTTACCTCCGGGGAATAATAAAAATCAAAGCGATCGCTGAAAGTCATTATTTCTCTACAGACTTTAATATTCAAAGACACGAAAGTAATATTTGTAACTTTCTTGTGTGTTAAACAAAACCCCAGAAACAGCTTAGGTTGTTCTTTGTGACATTTAAATTCGGTGTTTAATGTAAGGGGAGTAAATGACAGCGATGTTTCTACAGATGTTTGTCCGCAGTAGCTTGCCGGCGGTAGACGTATTCGCGAGCGCTGATTCTGCCCTTCGTTCTACGTTGCAGAAACCGATCAAAGTTGCCTGCAGAAAAATCCATTTGTGTGTGAAAGGCACAACGTGACGTCGGTGGAGAAAAACCCAGATAAAGGCCATCCTGAAGCATTACCGTGTGAAAACGGCTCCGTCACCTTCAGGGATAAGGTTTGACACCTCGACCGACACCAACAGAGTGGACCCGCTCACGCTGATCATTTTCCTTTTGCGTCCGTATTGATTCCTTAAGACATCGACGTTGAAAATTTGTTTTTTTTAAAGTGTTGCACCTTCCTGTAGGACTCCCCGCTCCTCTGCGTATCACTTTAATTTCCAGCAATTTGAGTTACTCTGGAAATGTTTTTTTTTTCATACTGCACGTTGATCAGGTCGATACTAGTAGGGGATCTCCCTGAGCTTAGATCTAAAATGTCTGTGTTGTTTTTTCCAGTGCTACACTCTGATGAACATGAGCTCTGTAACGTTCAAACTCGCCAATGAAGAATGCCAGTCTGTGAGGGGAACCCTGGTCTCTATATCAGACCAGGTGGAACAAGGTAAGGACTTTGTTGACCATGCCTTTTGTTCTTCATTTTTTATCTGCACACCTACTTTCTTTTTTTTTTCAACGTTTATTTATGCTTTAACATGTGGTACAATATAAGGACAGAGCAATAGTTATATAGTTAACAGTGTACATTAAACATACAAATATAATTGGGCTAGAACAAACCCAAATATACCCACATATATATCCCTACACAAAATACAAAAAGAAAAAAAATAATTAAATAAATAAATAATAATAACAATTAAAAAAGTAATAATAATAAAAAATAAAATAAAAAAATAAATAAAAGGATCAAGTCAGGGCAAACCTATTGCGTTAGCGGGCAGAAACCGATATATATAAAAGGTAAATAGAATAAAAATAACCACAGTATTGAATCTATGTAAATCTTTTTTCCCCCAATCCCTACAGACAAACACAAAAAAAAAGAAAAAAACACATTTTCTCAGGTGCCGGGGGACAATGCCGTTAATATATCAGACAAACTTAACTCAAGAGAGAAGATGAAAGTAAAAAAAAAAGAAAAAAAAAAGACATTGATAAGAATAATAAACATCAGCTACATACTTATCAGTCTGGAATATTTGGTAAATTAATCTTTCTAAGGACTTTTAACAAGGGCTTCTGCACACTTTTTTCCACTGTCATTACATTAGAGTCTGGAATTATCCTTGGTAATAAATCATCCACATGAGCCTAACCCCAAACGTATTTACCTTAGAGTTAGGCATGCACTTTACCACAATTTTACCACTTGTTCTTAACCTAACAAATCACTTTTTCTTTCTCTTTTTTTATTGCTGGTGCAGCTGCTTGTTTTTCCAACAAAACGTGAAAGCTTTTCCTTCCAAAATGTGGTGGCTCAACAAAGGATTTCACCTGAGAGAAAAAAAACGTTAGAAGTGTATTAATCGTTGTGTTAAACCTTTCAATGAGATAAAAAACACACAGCAAAAAAAAAACTAAACAAAAGAAAACAAAATGATGCTGTCAACGAGTAAAAATGAAAGCAATCTGTTAAAGAGGGATGTAAATAACGCCGTGTGTTCCCAGCCTGCATCATTTCTTTTATGTGCATTCTAGACTTCATCAACACTCTCCTGCCGAGGTTGCAACCAATGGAGAGAATATGGATCGGTCTGAGAATCAAGCAGAGCAGCACAGAATGGGTGGATCAGAAGGACCCAGTTAACTACATTAATTTCAACCCCCTGATTCTGGGCATGCACAGGGCCGTGGGAGTCAATGTAAGCGCTACACTCCCTTCGCTTTTTTTAGGGTAGTGTTAAGAGTTGTGCAACTTTTACTTTCCTGTTCCCTGTATGTCTGTCTTCAAAGATTCCCATTGTCCCTTCTGACTGCTTTCGTTTTTCGTCAGAGATTGGATCCGGAGAGTTCAGCCATTTGCGGTTTCCTGATCAACAATCCCGACTCGGACATGCTGGGGAGCTGGGACTACGCTCCCTGCTCTCACACTCAGAATCTGGGCATTTGCCAACACTATACAGGTAAGGTTTTTCCTGTTTCCTCCAGAAAGTGAGATGTTAAAGTTGTGGAGGGATCCTCGTGTCAAATTGTATAAACGTGCCCAAGAGAAACACTGCAGCCAGCAAACGATGGTGGACGAAACATGGTGGTCACGTTCATGCACCAAAACTGACCCGGACCTCATTTTTTATTAACCTTTTATTAAGAAGACGCAAAACATTGCTTTAAAAAAAGTAAATTGAAATGCTATTGTTTTGATTAAACTCCAGGAAAAAAGACCGATCCCTATTACATCCTCCTTAAAGTGATGTTGTTTTTTTTCCTACTTTTTTTTCAATACAGATCCAGTGGAGAAGCCAGTTACCCCTGAAGAGGGTGATAGTTTTTCACCTTTCCAGGTCCATAACTACACCTTCCAGTTGGTCCTCAAAAATATGACCTGGCCTGATGCTTTAGACCAATGCAAGAGTAGAAAAATGTATCCGGCCAGGGTTCCCGACGCCTTCATACAGTCCCACCTCAGTGTGAACGTGCATCGCGCAGGAACCCCCATGTGGATCGGCCTTTACAGTGAAGATGTACGTGCCTCCCCCCACCTCACCCAAAACAAACAAACAAACAAACAAACACAAAGAAACAATGAATTCTCCATTCCTACAGTTCTTTTTGTGAGACCTTTTTCTTTGTGTTCAGGCTGGGCTGCACTACCGGTGGACCGACCACAGTCACACCCTGTTCAGTCGATGGTCTCCGGACAAAACCAGCGGATCGTGCGTGTACCTGGACACAGACGGTTTCTGGAAAGCCACAGAATGCGAGGATATGCTTGGAGGCGTCATCTGCTACAAATCGCCCGGTGAGTGCAGCTCTGAAGCGCAGACAAACGGGAATACCATGAACAACAACGAAACGCTATGGTCGCTTGTTCCTGCCGAATTCCTAAAGGGATGAAAGGAAGCTGCACTGTCTGAGTAATCCTGAAAGCTTGATGTGTTCACTATTAAGAGGGCAAATCAAACAATTATCTAAATCAACCTAAAAGTAGCAGGGTCTTTAGATTATTTTATTTTTTTACCAATAAAAATCTGAATTTGCTCCATAAATACAAATGTGCACTCATCTTTCCTAGATGAGGTCATTGCCTCGCCGGAGCGCCCTACTACAAAGTGCCCTCACAACATCAACGGCCCAAACTGGATTCCCTGGGGGAACAACTGCTACACCTTCCAGCTCGGCCAAGACAGATGGGAAGGTTTTCACAGGGGAAACGTTGAGAAAACCTGCCAAAAACTTCGTAAGAGTCGGGCGTCGAGTCGCTCGTTATCGCCTTGAAGTTTTGGACCGCCGCGTCTCCGTGACGTTTCTGTCTTTGATCGCCTGTGTTTTCAGATGCAAACGCTTCCATCCTGACCATCAGGAGCGAGCAGGAGAACAGGTTCATCGCGGGCAAGCTCGAGCCGTATAAAAGCCTGGTCCAGTTTGTTTGGCTGGGGATGTTCAAAAATCAGGGTAGGCGATTTTATTTAGATTGTGTGGTTTACTGTTCTTGGAAAAACTATTTTTCCCCTTAAAGAATTTTATTTTGCTGGATTGTCACACTTGCATGGTTCAGATCATTAAAAAGTTTAAAACCATATATATATAACTCAAGTTAATACAAAATTGAGGTTTTAAATGGTATATTTTTTCACTTTGTGACAACAAAGCAAAAAAAAAAAAAAAGAAGATCTCTTTAAGGGGGGCAAGTTCTTCTTTCCAGTGTCCCTGTGTGTGGAGTGAGAGTAATGCTATTCTGTTCTAGATAACCAGACCATGTGGTACGATGGCACCAATGTCCAGTACTCCAACTGGGCCGGAGGCCGACCTGATCTAAATGGCACCTCCATCGCTCTGCTCGCCTCTGACGGCACCTGGATGCTAAAACCAGACAAACCACACCTATTTGAGAATTTCAGGCAAAAGTCCATTGTTGTCTGCAAGCTGGATAACGGTCAGTATGTCACGTCTAACGTCATAATTTAGAAAAACGTGTTGTATCACCTCATTGTATTTGATGCAAAGTCCTTATTCGCTTCGTTTCAAAGAGTCCAAAAAGGAGTACAAGCGTTCAACCAAGGACCTGAGGGTCTACAACAGCCTGTCACATGAGGTCATCACCAACCCGCTGACCTGGTATCAGGCGCTGGAGGAGTGTCGTAAGCGCGGCGGACACCTGGCAAGTGTTCGTGACCCAAAGCACAAGGATCACCTGAAGCTCATCGCCAAGACGGACGGCTTCCCGCTCTGGATTGGCCTGTCGGACCAGGATGTAAGACTTTCCATGGAGAATAGATAACGATGACCTGGGCAGCACGAGAACACCATCTGACTAGACTTTCTGCCTCCTAACTCTAACCTCTTGTGATTTCTTCGGACAGGTCAGTGGCTCAGCGTTCGAGTGGTCAGACGGGATCAAGTTTGAGAACAATTTAGATATCAAAGAATCGCTGACGGACTTCAGCTTAAAGCAGGCCAATTGCGTTCTGCTAAACCCCGCCGGAGACTGGGTGAAAACCAGCTGTGACACCAAACAGGACGGCGCCATCTGCTACACCACCAACACAACAACGCCGTCCCAAAGTGAGCCAACAACCTCTTGTTTTCCTCTGCGGTGGCTTTCAAAGCCACCTTCCTGTGATCGTTGTTTTGTGTCGGGCGACGTGGGCCGCTGCTCATTTAGTCTCTGTCGTTGCTGCCAAACAGGTGCCAAGCTGCAGACTGCCGACCGCTGCCCTCAGAGCGACGGGGCGTCCAAATGGGTCCAGCATCAGGACCACTGTTACTTATTCGATGGGAGCTTCTTTAACTACAGCGTCTACAGCATGCAACAGGCCAAGACAATCTGCCAGGAGTTGGGTGAGCTGAACCGTATTAATAGCCCAATAGAACCAGACTCAACGAACACATTGATCTATTTTATACTGATACGCTTTTGGTTGTTGATTTGCATCTGAACGACCTCAAGTCCAGGGACCGATTTTTATTTGTGTTCTCTGCCGACAGATGCTGACCTACTGACGATCACGACCAAACAGGAGAACGACATTTTGAACGAGTACCTCATCGCTGACCCTCTCATCACCAGTCGAGTGTGGCTCGACGTCAAAGTGGATTCTCAAGGTAAAGCCTGTCTTTTAGAACAAAGGTAGCAACTAAACTATCCAAGTACCTTTAGATCATGTAATTATGCCAGCCCCCGCCTCAAGTGGAGGAGATAAGGTGTCTCGGTGTCTTGTTCGAGAGTGACGGTTGGTTGGTTGGTTGGTTGGTTGGTTGGTTGGTTGGTTGGTTGGTTGGTTGGTTGGTTGGTTGGTTGGAACGAGGGAAAGTCAGATCGAGGCTTCGTCTGCAATAATGAGGGCGCTGCTCTTGTCTGTTGCGCTGAAGCAAGAACTGAGCCAAAAAGCAAAACTCTTGATTTCCTGATCCGAATACTTTCCATCCTTCACCCGTGACCGAAAGAACAAGATCCTGAAATAAGCTCCATACGGAAGGTGGCCAGGCACATCAGAAACAGAATGAGGGGCTTTGCCATTCGGGGAGAGCTCCAAGTAGAGCCTCTGCTTCTCTGCATCGAAAGGAACCAGACAGGCAGGTTTGGACATCTGATCTGGATGCCCCCCAGGGAGGCGTGTTAAAAAGATAACGTTACATTCAAAGCACTATTTATGCTGATTTTCACCCCGTATAACATGTCCTTAAAGGTATAGTGGACAGTCTTTTTTTAGTTTCAAGTTCTGGGGGGGTGTCACCTTACCTATTGGTTGTCCCACATGCCAATCATTGTGACGCGCTCTTTCTTAGTTTCCGCTTGCTCACTGTGCATGCACACTTCTAGTGTTTATGTATCCGGTTAGCTTCGGTGTTAGCCGCTCATCGTAGCTCCGCTGCTCTCACCGTATACTTTGAAAATGGTTGAGTGTCACAAGACACGAATCACTTACACGTTTATGAGGAGAAGAGGAAGGCCTCAATGGAAAGAAATAAGCCCAGAGTGGATTTGGGAGATTCTATCATGGGATCCTCCTGAGGAGCGGAAGATCAGCTAAGATGTTCTTCTTGCGCATGCGCAGTTATTAAAAAAGGGACTTGGTCATTTCTTACCTCCATTTCCGGAAGAGTTGTCCACTATACCTTTAATATTCATGTTTAATTGAGTCTGGTTTGGAAGCCACCTTGCTTCCACACATCTTTTCATCTCTTCCCAGAAAGTCTCTTGGGGGATGAGATCAGAGATTTGGGAGGAACACTCCCGAAACATGGACTTTTCTGTCCTTAGGCCCCTCTGTAAATAGTTTAACGGTATGCTTGGGGGTCAGTGTCCATCTGGAAACCTCATTTGTGTCCAGGCCTTCCCATCCTGGACTGGACATGTAGCTGCAGTATTTCTACATGCCTTTATTTCCTGTGAGGTCTAGTCATTGCGGCGTCAAACCAGCCGCTTGTAAGGCTTCTCAGACTAACAAGCTTTCCTGCTTTTCGTCAAAACATAACAAAAAATGATGACCAAATGCTTTCTTGTGTCTTTGTCCCTGTGTCCATTAATCTGACTTTTTAGGTTGATTTTGGAGAGCTGAGTGTCCTTTCACCCCATGCTGGCACAGGACTCATTTCACTGTGGATAATTCAATTCAATTCAATTTTATTTATATAGCGCCAAATCATGAAACATGTCATCTCAAGGCACTTTACAAAGTCAAGTTCAATCATATTATACCGATTGGGTCAGATTATACAGATTGGTCAAAAATGTCCTATATAAGGAAACCAGTTGATTGCTTCAAAGTCCCCACAAGCAGCATTCACTCCTGGGGAACCGTAGAGCCACAGGGAGAGTCGTCTGCATTGTACATGGCTTTGCTGCAATCCCTCATACTGAGCAAGCATGAAGCGACAGTGGGAAGAAAAACCACCCATTAACGGGGAAAAAAACCTCCGGCAGAACCGGGCTCAGTATGAACGGTCATCTGCCTCGACCAACTGGGGTTACAGAAGACAGAACAGAGACACAACAAGAGAAACAAAAAAGCACAGAAGCACACATTGATCTAGTAATCTGTTCTACATTAGATGGTAATAGCGGGTGAGCCGTCTTCTCTGGATGATGTCACAGTTAACAGAACGCCAGACCAGGTGTACCTACTATGAAGAAAAAGAGAGAGAGCAAAAAGTTAAAAGCTGAAATGACGACAGTCATTTCAATGTAATACAATGCAAAACTGGAGAACAGTAGAAATCAGTAGAGTGAGAAAATTAGACCCTGATGTCCTCCAGCAGCCTAGGCCTATCACAGCACAACTATAGAGATAGCTCAGGGTATGAGCTATCTCTATGGCACTTAATATTAGTAAAACAAATAATAAAGATCACCACTAACTAACTAACTTGTTTTGGTGCAAAAAAAATGTTGATTTAAACCAAAGACGATTGGGAAACACTTCTAACGCTGCTGTCACAACATTTGGAGCACAGCTTCACATATTGCACACCATAGTTTGTTGTCAGGTTAGATTAAGGTGATCGATACCACAAGACACGTAGGCTGTGCAACAAGTGCTTTTTTTTTTTGTAACTATGATTTCTGTAATCTTCAAAGTGGGTTTAGCTAACGGTTATTTGTTTTTAAAAGTGTTTCATTCAGTAAAACTCAAGCCAAATTCCCACCACCACTTATGATAGACAAGAAGAAAATTGTGAGGAACTATTGATGAAGATCTCTGAGAGTAGCAAAATAAAAAATCATGTACCTGAATCCATTTGTGATATCTCCATCCGTTGCGTCCTCTCAGGTAACCCTGTGTCTGGAATCGGCTCCACTCTGTCTTACACGAACCTGAAGCTCGAGATGCGGCCTCCGCAGAGGCAGCAGGGGCTGAACTGTGTTGTCATGATAGCGGGAGACGGTGGAGGCTGGAAACTGGCCAGCTGTGAGTCCACCAAGAGCCGTGTGGTCTGCAAAACTCAAGCGAGTGAGTATCCTATCGCTGTAAATTCAGTGGAACCAAAAACGTTCCATTTGAATAATTTTGGTGTAGAAAAAACAACAACCTGACGTTTTGACTCCTGTTTTGGTCGTCAGAGTCGGGAGGCTCTCCTGTGGCGCTGGGATTCTTCATCGTGGTCCTCCTCGCTCTCCTCTTCGCCGTCGGCTTTATCATCTACAAGAAGAGGCGGTCTTACTTCTCCTCGGCGGTGCGCTACACGAGGACCTTCAACGATGCAGACACCACCAGCATAATAACGGATGAATGAGCCCGTCTCAGTGCTCGGCCTCAGGGACTACTCGCGTGCCTGCGTTATGCGGATTCTGCTACTCAACAAGACGGGATGCGGCCTTCCCAGAGTTTTTATTATTTATTTTTTCTCGCTCTTGCCTTAAAAAAAAAATTATCCTTACAATTATGTTAAGATCTGTAAATATTGTTTTGGAAAGCTGAACCCAGCCGTGTGCAGCTGAAAGCCTGAGAGTCCCGATGTCAGAGAGGAGATTCGCGTAGAACCAGAGCAGGTTTTAGGAGGATGGAGTTTTTAGATAATTTCTCTGAGAAGTGGTGGGGGGGGGGAAAGTCCCCCGACGAGTTTTATGGGACTTTATGGCCCACCGACAAGCTGCAAACGTCACACAACTGCTGATGTTTGATGGGGTTCATTAGGGAGTATTTCTGAGGATCACACCATTAATTTGGCTCACTGAAGTGATACCCAGACTATGGGATGGAGAGAAATGATGAACCTCTCACGTTTACAAAGGCAGCAGACATATCTGAGTACCGGTCTGCAGTATTCCTCTCAGATCTTTTACCACGATGACGTGTACCCCTCCCTTTCCATTGATGCAACCTTTTAATCTGCGACCCATGCGCGCACAGAGCCTAAACAGGAAAGGAAAACCATTCCCATCGTCATATTGTCTATCAGCTGTGAAAGTTTTAGGTATTAGCCCTGCTATGTCAGACCCCGTTAGACCCCCCCCCTCCCCCCCATTCGGTCCTAACAGGGGTTGAAACGCACCGACAGGTGAGCCACTTCAAACTACGACAAACCAAACTTGCGGTTCTTTCTGTGAATAGAAACTTGCTCAAACTCATGCGTCCCACTCACAGACCGTGGGCACCTTCAACTACAGCCCGAGTGTTTTACAGAAGAACTGCTTCACTTCCATGTGCTGTCACACACCCAGTTAGAATGAAGAAGCTGCAAGCTGTGGGTTTTATTAAAAGATGTATTTATATATGTATAATTGGGGCGGGGAAGGGAGTTTCCCCATGTTGTCGTGTCCACTGGGACTAAGGTTCACTTTTCGAGGTTAAATGCTCAGCGATCTCAAACGGGAAGAAAATCCAGTTTGTTCATTTTAATTACAGGTGAACCGTGTCTTTCAACGGCTGAACAAAATGAACAGTTTCTGTTTTGCGTTAACAACGCAGTAGTTGTCAGCATATGGATGACATCTCTGTACTGATTAACTAAGAGCAACGAGCACTGCCTCAGCCTAAAACGTATCGCCACCCGTCTGCATCCTTTCTGCAGCTCTGCCTTATCTATGCACATAACTACTGATCAAGAGTGCACTTTAATGTGTTTGGGGAGGGGGTGGGAGGATCCCCTTCTGTAAGCACAAGGTTTTGAGATGATTGACGTTTAGACTGTACTATTTACTGTCAATGCTTTGTATATGTGTCGTGTTTTTTTTTTTTGTTTTGCTTTTTTCATTAAAGTGAACCAAAGATGGCACGTGAATGTTAAAAGCTGCTCTTTATTAGCAGCTGCCTTAGTTTGACTTGTTAACCAATATCAAAATGCAAGCTGTTGATTTTACTTCTATGGTCTGAGAAGAAACTAATTTTTAATCCGGTACAGTAGCCTTTCAAATAAAATTTCCTCTTTGAATTTTGTACTGTAATTATTTTTTTCGGCTATAGGAGAAAGTTATTTTTGTTGTTTGTTGGTTTTTTTTCCAGTGTCCTGTCTAGCAATGTGGCAATAGGAATTGATGTCTCAATGCCAGATAAAGCTCGACAGATTTTGCTTTCACAAGTGGAGCGAACAGCTTTCGCCATAGTGCTCCACTTGATTTATGCTTGTAAATGGCTTTATTGTGATTCCTGCAGGGAGAATTTCAAATTATATGGACACTACAATGGGAGAGTAAAGGAAGAACAAGAAGAGAAAAAAAGAAAGGGAAGAGGTGAAAGAAAGAAGAGATAAAAGGGATAGAACGATAAAACGTTCTTCGTCTGCTCCGTCACCTGGAAAGAGAGATGCAAAAAGAACAGCACAACCAACAGACATAAAGCAACAGATACAATCGAATAACACCTAGATGCCATTGCTAAATCATATGTACTATTATTTAAGCTGACATGTGTAAAGTGAAACCTGAAAAAAGAAAGTGAAAGAACATAAATAAATAAATTACAGGCTTTCTGTATATAAGTGAACACTTAATACCTGGAACCCTGCACCAGGGGCACCCCGCCCCCCAGGGGGCCAGGCCCCGCGAAGCACCCACCGGGAATGGGCCGGCACACACCCGGGAACCCGCCCCAAACCTGAGGCCCCCCAACGCGCCAGAGGGCCAAGGCGCCTGCCAACGCAGCGGAGGAGGGCAGGACGTGGGGGGATGGGCTCCGCACCTAGCGGAGACTTGAGATGTTCTTGGGAGAGGGAGCGGACCGGACCCATACCTGGAAGAAGAAAAAAAACTCTTTCACACCATCCCTCCCTATTGCCACACTTACCACACACAGATTTACAAAAAAAAAAGATGCTGTACACACATTCCCACATAACACTCGCATCCAACACTTACAAGAGGGGGGGGGGGGTCACCACAATTCAACTATACGACTGCCTGTGCCCGACCCCCGGCCCCGCCCCCGGACCAGACGCCCCCCCGGATCAGGCCAACAAGAGGGGGGCCAACACGACTCGTACGGGCCACCCAGCCAGAACCCCCCTCACCCCCTAAATACCTAATAAACCCCCTCCCTCCCCCACCTTACCCTAGCCACCCCTGCCCCCCACCCCTCCTGGGGGGAGCAGAGGCGTCAGCCCCAGACCTGGCAAGCCGCTGACTACCCACAGCATCCCCCGCCAAGACCCCGGACACAGTGGCCCACACCTCCTCCAGGCCCCAGACTCCTTGCCGCCATCGGAGAACGGGGGTGTGCAAAAGACCTCGATCCTCCCTACGCCCGCTCAGATGTTGTGTTGTTGCATGTTGTTCTCAAGTGTGTTTAAAAACTGGGAGCGCCGAAGAGGGTGCACGGCACAGCCCACCCCCCCTCCAGAAGGAAGCTGGTGCCAGAACACCCCCTCCAAGCAACTGCCCAGAACCCTCAATGTCTAAGTGCGAGAAGAGGTGAAGGGAGCTGTCCGAGGCGAGGCTCACACAACATAAGCCCCCCCACCCCCCATACCATGGCCTACATGAATGTGCGTTGTGAAAATGTTTGGAATGAAAGTGTCTAAAATGCATGATAAAATATTTTTGTTGATCTAATATATTAGAAGAAACCGACTAGCTCACGGGTCACCAGTCTTTTTGAAACCGAGAGCCACTTCATCGGTACCGTGTCACGGGCAGGGCTGACCTTTGAACTAGAAGCTAGAGTCAGTGCTCACCATGTTTGCAATGCTTTTATTTTAGTCACTGTAAATATATAAAAATGCAAGTGATTGCTGAAGTAGACCAACATACAACATTTTAGATGCTGCTCACTGGAGGGTTGTGCTAGTTTTAGAAGAGGCTTGGGGGCCTCGGGGCCCACCTGGTGCTCGCCGTCTCCGTGTTGGTGACCCCTGGACTAGATGGTGCTAAAAACCATTTGCAAATCAATAGTTAAGCTGCCTGACTCTGGCAGGCAGTTTATGAATATCTAAATCCAAAAGGTACAATAATGGTAAATGTTATGTGAATATTGATCTGTGTTTTTTTTTTGAGGCACTAATGGCTTTTATGAAAGTAGGCTGACAAGGGGGGCTGAGAAACAAGAAGACAGCAAAACTCCACAGTCAGCAGCATGGAGGAGTAAGGCCCCCATAGTGCCCTAATCCAGGTTTTAATCATTTTAACCTTTCCTTTAAAGGATGATCACAACCCCCCACTTCCCTAAAAACACTAAAAAAAGTCAGGTGATGAAGTATGAAGGGTTTGTCTCTGATGCACACAAGGTAATATTTGAACTAATACATAAGAGGAAACTTAAATCCAATTTATTTTATGTTCCCTAGCCCTAACCCTGTAACTCCAAATGGACAATTTGATCCAAATATTTGAGACATTTCTTGAACATAAACTTACCATTTTACACATCCTATATTAAAATGCAGAAAATAAGGAAAATGCATGTTTTGTCTAATGGCGTCTGACGGTGTTTTTCCCCCCACACCATAAAGACGTGTAAAAAAACAATTCCTTTGTAAAAATTGAAATCAAAAACTTTAAATTTAATCATTAAACAAAATGTATTGTAATGTTAAGTTCTTGACTATGTTCACGCACAGAGCTGTAATACTTTTCATTGTGATTCAGACAGGCGCAGTTCATTTTACGGATGCGGTTTTAGCGCATATTCAGACAGAAACTGAAAAACCAGAGGTGGGGCTGCGGAGAGCCGAAGTGTGTTGGTATGGGCGTGTTTACCTGCTGGACCGCTGTGAAACAATCAAATAACTTTTTATTCCTCAGATTTTTTTTTAAGCGCTCTGTTATTGTTACTCTGTGCTGCTCTACCAAAGTGTAGCTTGCTGACTTTTTTTTTCCTCGAAGATTGGGGGTGCGTCAAGCCGTTTTGGGCATGCGCGGCTGAAAAAGTTTCGGAACCCCTGGTCTAATGCATCAATTACGATAAAACTTAAAAATTTTGCATTAGCAGCCGTGTTTCAGTAAACCTATATGCTGAACCCCCGGTACCTGCATCAGTTCTAAAACATCTGACACGAGTAGTTTGCCATCCATCTTTATTTCCAAACTGAAAAGCTTAAAACTAGATTTCTAATACAGTGAGCATTTATAAGAAAAATGTTAATGACGTCAAGTTGTGGGCCTTTATTTTTATTTTTTTTTATTTCTAGAAAGGAAAGCAACAAAAAAATGACCACATTTTATTTTCCCACTTAAATCATCTTTCATCACAGCTGAAGTAAAAATGACTTGTCCTCATGTAACCATTAAAGCACTTGTGGTATAACCATTAGAAATACTTTAATTTGTTTAAAATAAAGTGCACAATCAAAACAAAAACAGACAAAGTGGTCTTATTCAAAATATGCATTCATTTATCCCAAGTTTGCATATGTGCAAAAAGCCAGCAGAGACAATGGCGAGACGGTCTGTGCACGTGGCATTCCTCTTTCCTCTGCAGCTGCGCCACAGCGTGATGAAGACATCGTCAAAGCGAAGGGCGGAAAAACCGAGCGAGCTCCGAAACGGCGTGGAGGAACCTCTCTTGGCGTCACCTCCATTTAAAACCCACGTCAAGACGATCAGTACTCCTCCAGATCGTCGTCCAGGTCGGAGAAGTCAACAGACGGACGGCTGTCCGGCCCTTCATCGTCGCTTTCTCCGGTGGGAGCTGCGATTTAAAAACATGCCGTTAAAGTCTGCCGCCACCGCTTTTAATCGCAGCTTGGTAAGAGCAGAGGTTTACTTCAATGCAAGCTCAGAAAAAAAAAAAAAAAGTCAACTTTAAGCAACATACTTTCAAGACTGTCCATGTGTTCATGAAGGATTCTCACCAGGTTGAACAACTGATGAGAAAGGAAACATTTCGTCTGTTTTTCAACATTTGAAGTCGCACATGAATGTTAATCACAATCTTCACAGTCTAAGTGTGCGTCTGATTACATGCAAATCCTGCGTAGAGTCGCCCAAAACGGAGTAAAAACTTTTTTTTTTTTTTTTTTTAAACGGTAGATTTGAGAGAAACGAGTGAATTTGGCGGCACGGCCGAGTACGAGCGGCAGAGCGTTCCCTCACCCCGGCGGCGTCGACGGCTCCGAGCACGTCGGAGAAGCGCTGCTCACAGAAGTGTAGCAGGACCACCAGGTAGAGGCCGCTGCTGATGAACTCGTCATATTCTGACTGCGGAGCAAGAAGAAGAAACCAAGCCATCCGTTACTGACGCCACAGCTCCATCCACATAAAACCCTTTTGTCAACTGTGAGCCTTCAGCAGATCTGTTGTAGAAACACCAAACATTTAGTTCATTTTCAACCTGCACACGTTCCACTGCTCCTTACAGCCGCGTAGAACCTGGGACGCTGATTTAAACTACAACTCTATCCAAATGCCACCAGGCGGGGAAATAAAGCTGCAGCTCGACTCGTTTAGGCTCTTTAAATGGAAATTATAAGATGGCTTAGCCTTAAAAGTCCGTGTCTGCTTATTTAAAGTCGTGATGGCGTAGCAGCCGTTGGGAGGACTCACCTGGACGTGCGTCCGGTACAACTCCTGGATGTCGAAGTTGTCGATATTCAGGCGCAGCTTCTCCTTACAGAGCTCGCACGTCGTGATCGCTTCAAGGTTGGTTCCTGGCAGAGAAAGAAGGGAGAAATTACACATTTTTCTTCCAGCCCAGTACCAGAGATTAAAATCTAAAATAGTTTGCTGAAAAAAAAAAAAAAAGTGGAAAGAGTGGAAATTTCAAAATATAAAAAAAGTAAAAACCAGCACAGGAGGAGAAAGAGGCTGGGAACGTATCTATGGAGGGTTTCATTTAAGACTTTAAAGGCTTTTTAACGCCAACAATCAATTGCAGATCTACATGAATAAACCAACTTGGTAACTTTAGACAGATTTAACTTGATTAATAACTTAGAGATAACTGTCGACTGACGATGGTTTAGGACTTTGAAGCACAGAAGCTGTCAGCTCACGTGTCAAACTACTGAAATCCTTGTTTTCAAACCTGTCAGTCAACGCTGGATAATTCACCATAGTAACCAGAAAAGGGGATTTTTGGATCCAATACTTTCTTTAGGTGTGATAAGAAATTCATGAAACCTTTTTAGGACCCTGCTGAACACAAGACCCGATTTAACTGTTTAAAACAAATTATTCTGTCTTGAATGTGTTGAATTGAGTAGTAAATTGGTGTCATTTAGCCCAGCCATCGGGGGGCCGGGTTACCTGAGCTGATCTTGGAGCGCAGCCACCTCTTGATGCATTCCTGGTGGACGTACTGCAGGCTGCCAGTGCAGCGGCACGGCTGGATCAGCGGGTTGGAGGAGGAAGACTCCTCCCGCATCTGGCAGATCCGGCACAGGTCTCCCTCCTCCTCGTCTGAGTCCTCCATCAGCAGTCTGCGGCGGGCAAAGAGGAATGATTATTCACCGTTTGTTCTCAGCCTTAAAAACAAAATAAAAACCTCTGAGCCAGAAACGCGCATCAGTAGGAGACAAACAACGAAAGCAACAAGGAAATAAGCCGACAGACAGCCAAACGTAGGAGCTGATTACCTCTCTTTGATGCGGCGCAGCTTCTCCTGGTCCCTGCTGGGCGGAGTCTTCTCCTTCTGGCCTTCCGGCTGCCTCTCCACGCGTCCCACCGAGTCTGAAAGGTTCTCCAGGACTGACAGTCTGCGGCGCGGCGAGAACACAGCTTCAAGTTCAGGTAAGGTTTCCCTCTCTGTTCTGTCAGCGTAGGGATCAGCAAAACCCTCCAAAGCGAATGCCCCTTCTTCCTCTTCATCATCATCCTCCTCATCGTCATCCTCCTCCTCTTCATCATCATCATCGTCGTCCTCCTCCTCATCCTGTGATGCCTTGAGCTCCAGGCCATCCCACCTTCTGAGGAGATGCTGCGGCCGGCTGTAGCTGTCTTCTGAGCGCGAGCCGTCTTCCCTGGCGTACCTTCTGAGGCGAGACAGGAGGGGGGGGCAGCGGCCCCTGAAGGAGGACGACAGCCAGGACGAGCTCCTCCCTCCTCCGTTGCTGCTGCTCACAGACGGCTCCCTCCATGAGGCCATCCTGGGCCGGCTCAGGCCGCTGCCACCTGTGCTTTCCTGGATGGTGGAGAGCTCGGCTCTGTGGTTCCTGAAGCTATCCGCGGTCGTGCCGCCACCTCCCACGTCGTGGTCCGCGCCGGACGTCCCGGCCCCCTCGTCGCTGTCCACGGACTCCCCGCTAGTGGACGGACTGTCGTCCTCCAGCGAGCGAGCGCTGGACGAGCCGCTGGACGAGTCCTGGCTGGAGCGGCGTGAGAACAGACGGGACAACAGGCGGCGCGTGGTGCTGCGGCCGTCCGGCTCGCCGCCGTCGGCGGCCGGCCGGGGGAGGGCGGCCTCCGGTCGGCTCAGGGGGCTCTGCTGCCAGGGGCTGTGGGAGGAGTGGGAGGAGAACGCGCCCGGGGACTTAGGGGTTCGCGGCGGTTCCTGAGATGAACGCAGAGAGGACGACGGGCTCGTGAAGCGCTCCGCTGTGCGGCTGCTGGAGTCATGCGCCCGCGACGACGTCTGCTGGGAGGCTGAGGACGAGGCGCGGCACGTCAGGGAGCTCTCCCTCACAGCGGAGGAGGAGTAGGAGGTGGCTTCTTTAGGGCGTGCTCCCTGTGCATATGTGGACATCACCCTGTCTGTCTGGTCTGAAGTAGGAGAGAGGAGGAAAGAGAACAACGTTAACCGAACAAGTCCAAAACGGCCGTAGCGTCCGAACGCGTTTCCATGCCAACCAGTGCGTACACAGCGAGGAGCCCAGTCCGGGAGTCCTGACTCTTCGGTCTGCCAGAGACGACAGGGTGGGCTCTGTCTTTGTCTCTCGCTCTCTGGACGACAGCGGCTTAGAGGAGGAAGGCGACGGCCTCGAGAGTAAACGATAGGAACTCCACGACGAGTCCAGAGAGTCACTCGCACCTGCTGGAAACAAATATTTCACCAGATTTATGTCTACAAATCAACTTAGCATTGATGGACCAGATTCAATCTGCTCTGGACTAAACATCGATCCATTAGATAGAAGTGAAGGACTGCCCCCTCCCTAAAAAGCCCACCTATGATAAAGTGAACTAGGAGCAGCTCTGGGTCCATATGAGCTGCGTTCGATCTTCTACATGTGTAGCAGAATCTCAGCTGGGATAAATCACCAAGAACTGCTTTGGATCAATAGTGGGAGCTCTAACAAACCTCTGCTGCTGCTGCTGAGCACATTACTGGAGTAGCTGGATCCAGGAACCGCGGTGCTGGGCGTTCTGGAGTACAGCTGGTTGCTGTATGAAAGCTTCGCCCTTTTCGATTCTGCATCGTCGCTGGCGTTCAACACGCCCGAGCAAATCCCTGATCTCCCAGCAGACTCAGTCTGATGAGAGGAGAAGAGAAAAAAAAAAAAAACGTTTGAATGACTTTTCCTTTACCGCCAACCTGAAATCTCCTGGTAGATCAGTGAAACCATGCAGCCGTGTGACCACAAATGAAAGGCAGGCTCCAGTACCGCTTTGCTCCGACTGCGGAGGGATGATTCAGCCCAGGGGCTGTCGTAAGATCTGCCGGAGGACGTCAGCGACGGCAGCTTCCAGCTGGGGGAGCGCGTGTCGGAGCCGCCGTAATCTCGCGACGAGCTCAGGAGGCGAGAACTCTTTGGAAGAAGACACGAGCGAACACAAAGCATTAGTCAGCGCTCACAGCTTCCCTTTATGCTACTTCCCTTTATGAAAATGATGCATTAAACACTGATAGATTGACTGTTATTCTTTGACTGCAAAAAACCTCAGTGATACCCAGAATGCAAAAAAATCCTGAAAACTCGTTTTTTTTTATATTTAATAATAAAAATTAGCAGGTTGAGGCAGACAGGACGATGGGGCAGAATGTTTCCTTTAAAATGAGCTCCAAACGACATTACAGAAGTCGCCTTACTCCTTTAAGTAAAGCTGATTGGAGTCATGTAGATTCCTGAGGTAACCACACCTGTACTCTGACTGAAAAAGGATCAACAACAATCAGAAGCAACAAAATGTGCTTCACTACTTCATTCTCCCTATATTTTGTTTTAGAATAAAAAAGATAAACAAGAACGATTCAACAAGGCCCTGAGACCAAAAAAGAAAAAAAAAAAAGTAACACTATCTTCTGAAACGAACCTCGGTGAGAGGCAGGACTGAAATACACACAAGGAATCTAGGCTGTCCTAAAAAAAGAGCCCCGGGGTGTCGGCTGATATATGCAGTCAGCTACTGTATCATGCACCACAGGGAACCTGTAAGGAGAGAGCTCCTTTAAATGCTCGCTCTTTGGAGAGAGGGAAGGACACGGCATGTTGTTCAGAAAGAGAAATGCACCAAAAAAAAAGTTACACATGAGCTGTCATGGCTAAGAGAAACATGCATTCAGAAAAATACTTAAAATGACTTCTATCAGGTTAAAGCTCAGTTTAAAGGATATATTATGAAGGAAAATGCTCATAAATGACACCTAAAGCATAAAAAAGGCAGGTCAGAGTACGTGGAATCTTTAAAACCTTTGTAGTACAACAAAAGCCAGAGCGTTACGTGACGACTACCTGTTTATCGGCGTCTGCTTTGTAGGGCGAAGACGCTCTCGGGAAGCGCTCGTTGCTCAGCACCGGCTCCCTGCCGTAGCGCCGGCTGGAGCCCAGCGACGTGGAGACGGCCGGAGCGAAGCTGTAGGACGATCTGGAGCTGGACAGGCAGAACGGAAGTCTCCGAGACCTGGAGTCCATCGCGGGTCGCTTCGAACCTTGGCACAGTCGAGACGAGAAGCCAGAGGATATTCTTGAAAACAAAGCAACGTCTTAACAGGCGGCTGTCAGTGTCAGAAGAACGACAGGGGGACAAGACCCCCTGGGCAGGCGTCTAAAGGGTCCGTCCCTTCTGCCCGTTTCCACTACGCCGTGCGGAGCAGGACTGGCCCCGTGACGGTGCGTCAGTAAACACCGGAGCCTGCCGCCACGCCGCTTCCCGGACTTGGCATCAAAGCGGCCGCGCCTATCTTTAGGACTACGAACTCTGTCACAGCAACACGACACTGAGCCCACACACAAAAAACACACACCTTGGGTTGGCGTGCAGGCAGAGTGGGTAAGCCAGTGGGGTTTTCAACCAACACCTTCCACATGGAGTCAGATGCCACAGCAGAACTAGTTGAAAAGGGACGGCTTGAGAGCTTCTCGCCTCTGGCCATACAACTAGTCGCTCCCCGGCAGCGACACGGATATTAGCCCGGCCACCTGTGGTAAATATAACTCAGCTGGGCAGCGGATCAGGACGCTCAAATCATGACAAGTAAGCAGAGCAAGGTGAACATTTTGGATGGCTCATAAATCAGGCCGATATTTGCCTTTACCTCCCCCCTCCTCCTCTTTCTTTTTATCCATTTATTTTTAATAGACGTGCATGATCAGTCCTGCCTGAACCTACTTAGATCGTCTCTGCGGAGGCAGGCCCTTTGGCGCGCGGCACAGCCTGGAAACAGGAAATAAATGGGCGTAAACACGGTTAACAGGGAACCTTCAATCAGCGGCACTGGTGGCGATCGGATTACAGCTGGCAATGGGTCTCAGGTAAAACCAAGTCATACGCAGATCTTTTACACGCCGACACTTTAATCCTAGATAATTTAAATAAATACTACCAGAAATATCAGCCACCCAATGTACAGATATAGGAATTGGCCATAAAATAAAAAAACTCAGTGGACCTCTACCTATATGGCAAAAGGTTATTTTTGTTTGTTTTTCTCTTTTAGGACATTCGATACTTGGAACTAGGGCTGAGGAATATATTGAATGGTGATTTATTTTTTATTTTTTTTAAAGAGATAAAATGAGATTACAGTGTTTTATATCAATATGGTCCATGTTACTTGGTAATTACACTTTTATGTATTCCAGTAGGTTATTTTTCAGCAGTTTCTCACATTTATCTGCATCTGTTTGTTTACAAAAAAAGTGCCTGTGAGACGACTTTTGGGATGAAGCTTTGATTTAGAGATGCCTTTTACTTAATACTTTAACTTTACAAAAAGAAAAACAAATATCGGACATTCAGCCTAAAAAATATCGATTTTTTTTTTTTTTTTTTTAATCCATATCGCCCAGCCCTGCTCTTGGAGCCAGGGTGCAAGGTTTGATGGGAGGAGAGGGCAGACGCCCTTCGTTTACCTTGCCTGCTTCGTTTCTGACGCCATGCTTCAACATGCCTCGGTCGGTGTGGGGGAATACAAACACGAAACCTTCCCGACTGTTCATACACGGCAGACGACGCCATGGCGAATTTCAGCTTTCATCATCGCAGATTATCGCCGTCAAACGAGGCTTCCGCCTTCTCGTTGCTCTCGTTTCATTAGCAGTTTACAAACAGCTTGAATAAAACCCAAACGGTCGGGGCGGTTGGCTTCACCCAAAGAAAGGTTGCCGTTGGTGTCGCGAGGGAATAAAACGGGTGGCACGAGGCGGTTTTCGTGTCGAAGTAACAGGCTGGGTAACGGTCACAGCCCCCCGGGTTAGCTTCCCTCCGCGGCCGCTACCCTGCTGCCACTTTCACCGCAACGCTCAGCGTTGACTCGGACGCCGAGCCGTGTTTGCTTTAATCATCCTTTAGCGCGAAGGGTAAACGTGCGTAAAGATGAGCGAAACACGGCGGTGTGTCCTCACCTCGTCTTTGAGCTCTTCCTTGTTTAAGCCCAACTGTCAGGAACTATGGCGTCCGCCTTCCGTGTCCTGCTGACGCAGAAGGTGAAGTGCGCTGCGTCGGCCCAGTGGGAGGGCCTTTTATATGAGAGGCTTTTTTCTTATGTCTGTCTCTTGCTGCTTTTTTTTATCTAAAATGTATACCAAAAAAGTATCTGCAAAGACGTATACAACTGTTATGGACATTTTTACGACGCCCTTCGCTTTTTTTTTGTTCATCATGTAGCTTCCCGGCGGAGGAAAGCAGCGCCCCCGTGTGGCTCTAAGGGGAAATAGCTCTTTTTTGTTTCATTGGGTTTTTAACAACGCAGTAAATCGTGGCATATTTTTAAGGTAACGCCAGTCAGTTCTATCAACAAAAGTTTAGTTCGTCCTTAAAAAAAAGGTTTGAACAATATTAATATTTCACACATCCCCAAGAATCAACTGTCATAAAGGGCTTTTAAGTTTTACACTAACACACACACAGTACTGCAAACTCTAGCTGCTGAAGCCCATTATCAGCTCAAAATAATGAATGTTTCATACACACCAGTGACAGTTGGTTAATCCATACTACCTTTACAATATTGGAAATTGCAAAGAAAAAATTTGGAAATCAAGCATCAATTCATTTTGAGATATGTTGCAAGATCACCTGCATCATGTTTTCCAAAAAATCTATAATTTTACCTCAATTAAATACGTTAAAAGATCTAAATTGTGTAAAGTTTCTGGAAACTAAAGCAAATATTTATGTCACGATTAAATGTGGCAGTTTGACATAAATAAAATGTTTCCTGTTTTGAATCAGTGTAATTAGATTACTTTTTAGTCTTTTTAAAAACCCTTTAGGCCTTTTCCTTAGCTCAACTTGAGTTTCCCGCTTTCATATTATATGTAATATATGTGTAATAAGTAAGTATCTAGGGAATTTTGCCTCACAATTTGACGGTATGACTCATTGAACAAAACCAGACTGAAAACAGCTTTTGAAATCTTGTACGTTAACTATCAATGCTTTGTTATTTAGGTTGTCGTGTCAGCTTTGATATAAGAAACATTATTATGTCTGCAGGTTGCTCTGGCAGATTTCATCATCTATCATCAAAAAAAAAAAATCCACAGGTGCAGAAGAGGAAAAATGTTGGTCAAAAGAGGCAGCGAGGAGGAGATATTTCTGGGGAATGTGAGATTGCATGCAAACCCAGGACACGCTTTAAGAACCGACAAGGACACAAAATGTGTCTAAAATGCTGGCTGCAGAGACAAACCTCTCAGACCTCTCTGTACAGCTGCCAGGCTGTGCAGGCAAATGGTACAATCCTGAAAAAAATAGTGCTCTGTAAGACGGTCTCATCACCCCGGATATTGAGCAGTTAGCTTTTCGGTTTTGGCAACCCTTGCCAAAAAGGGATTCACCTGAATTACCTACCAGCATGCGCGACATGATCAGCTTTAGCAGAGCTACAAACACAAGCAGTGCATTCAGGGCGATCAGAAGATTTTAACCTGTGCTTACCCCGAAGACAACCTAGCAGTCTTGCTTCTATTTCTATGTTTTTCTATGTATTAATTCACAGTATAAATCATTTCCCCTTGGGGAGAAAAAAAAAAAGGTTTATTTCTTTTCAGGTCAAACAATTTGGAGTGTAGACAGAGAATCTGCTTCGCCTTGGTGTTTGGGGGATTAAAGTTAGGAGATGAGATTCCTGCGCCCCAAAAAGAAACATACAGCTGACGTCAAAACCTACCCAATTCAATGCATTTCATTGTCATTTTATGTGTCAGATCAATAGAAACTAGCACATATTTGTGATTTTGAAGGACAAAGATTATCTACATTATTCAATTTTTATTACAAATCTGAAAAGTGTGGTGTGTATTTTTATCTTTCCTTCCTGAATCCATACTTTGTGGAGCCACCTTTAAGATAGATTTAAAGCTACAGCTCTTTTGTAGCATGTGTTTTATCATCTTTTCGCATTTAGAGCCTGAATTCTTTTCGTCGTTTCTTCTTTCCAACATAGTTTAAAGGTGTCATGTTTGCCTTGAGATGTCGGGCCCACATGCAGAAAACACACTCGGAAACAAAGGTCAGATTCAAAGGATTTTATTGAGCTCGGGTAAACACGGAGCGCAGCGCTAATCTGCGGGACGGGGACGATGACGGCTCGAACTACCCCGGGACCAGGGAACCGGACCAGTCTAAGGAGGTAAGGGGACGTGATTAGTTGTGGACAATAAGTGAGAGAAATAAGCTAAAATCGTAAGCTTACCAAGTGGATTGGAAAACCGAACGGGAAGGTGGTGAGGAGGACTCAGCTAGGTTGTCTTGAGCAGGTGTTCGGGCCGTCGGAGAGCGGGGCGAGGGGGTCCGAGCAGCACCGAGGACATCCAGGGATCCAGAACAGCGAGAGGAACCGGAGAGAGTTGTTGAGCTTTGCGTTCACAGTGAAGGTACGTCTGATGGTACCAGGTGGGCTCGAGAGTCACGAGAGGCTCGCAGAGACACAAGGGAACCTTGAGAGACACAAACATAGAATTAGCGTCGAGGAAATAGAGTTGGCTAGAGGTCGAGGCTGTCAAGCATACCGCAACGATAACACTCTGGCGTCCTCTCGCTGTTCGAACGCAGTTCTTATAGGAAGCTCAGGTGCTGCTGAATGAGCCGCAGGTGTGCGCACTCCGCCCACCGACCAACCACGAACACCTGTGGAGAAGCAGAGGTAGCAGAGCTGGCTGCACAGCTCTGCTAACTGAGTCCTGACAAAAGGTGCATGGCTCAGATTATCGCGCAAATTGCCGCAGTTGCCTGAATAAGCTCCATTAGTCAGGTCATGAGGGAGTGTTTTGGGCTGTATTTTCGGAGTATGCTCATGGGTGTGACGTGTTGCGCGCTCTCGTTCACCAGGCTACTTTGTCCCTGCCGTAATCGGTGCATTAGCCAGAGGACACGGGCTAACTTCAATATTTATATGTTTCTTACCTCAGAAGACATTGCGCCTCTAGACAAAAGACGGCAGATGCTTTTCCTGTTCTGCAACGCACGTGCACAACAATGGTGTCATTTCAACTTGTCACAAGAGGGGGCGCTATGCTCCTTTAAATTTAGTTAGAGGTGACGAGAGCGTCTGTGAATGACCTCTTTCAAGTATTGCTACAGATTGTCGATTGTCGATTGTGAGCTCCACCGTTCCGTTGTAGCTGTGGCTATTTGTTTAGGGTCGTCGTCCTGCTGGAAGGTGAACCTCTGCCCCATCTGACGTCTTTTGCAGGCACCTCACAGATGGTGCTTCCAGGAACTTTCTATTACTGTACCTCTGACCAGCATCCCTGTCCCTGCTGAAGGAAAGCGTCCCCTCAGCATGATGCTGCCACTTCCATGTTTCATCTTGGAGAGAGTGTGTACAGAGTGATGTTCAGCGTTGGTTTTCCACTACAGTTGATTGTAGTTGTAGTCCAGAAAGTGTAGCCGTAGCGTCCTTTTGGCCGGAGCACCTCCTTCCTCATTATTGCCATGTTCCCTATGTAGCTTGTAGTAAACTGCTGATAAGATAAGAAATACCTTTATTCTCCCACGATCGAGAAATTTGGGTGCGGTAGTGGCAAAGACATGGACAGAGTTACACACAATTCTTAGTAATTAAAAATAATCTAATCTAAAGTAAGTTCTAAAGAAACAGATAATGAGCTTTATCAGAAAGGCCAATATAAAAGTAAAAATATATACCAAAGTATTGCACTTTAGGGCTGCACAGTGGCACAGTGAGTAGCACTGTTGCCTTGTAGCAAGAATATTCTGGGTTCAAATCCAACCCCTGGGCCTTTCTGCATGGAAACACGTTCTCCCTGTGCATGCGTGGGTTCTCTCTGGGTACTCAGGCTTCCTCCCACAGTCCAAAAACATGACTGTTAGGTTAATTGGTGTGAGTGTGTGTGAGAATGGTTGTTTGTCCTGTCTGTCTCTATGTTGCCCTGGCGACCTGTCCAGGGTGTACCCTGCCTCTCGCCCAGTGAAGGCACCAGCAACCCCCGTGACCCCATGAGGGATTAAGCAGGTCAGAAAATGGATGGATGGATGGTATTGCACATTATTGATAATACGGCATACTCAGGTAAAAAATAGGAAATATTCAAGTTAAACAGTGGAAAGACACCAGCTTATTCACAGAACAGTATGAGATGATATGTAATAGTATGCAGAACAGCAATAACCTTGGAGTAGCTAAGGCGTGTGCAAGTGTACCTTAGCATCCGAGAGACCGTGTAAACGATTCATGATCAAGTCAGAACCTGTGTAACCATTTGCATATTTGTAAACACTGAGTTTGTTGTGAGCAGCGGCGATTGTAAAGTCTAACAGCAGCTGGGAGGAACAACCTGCAGAAGCACTCCTTTGAGCATCTAGGATGCACGCCTTCCTATGGTTGTATTCTTGTTAATCTTCAATAAAGGCCAGAATTTTAGAGCGCAGAACTTGTACTTTCCCTGTCGACAGATTCTCCCACCTGAGCTGGGGATCTCTGCAGCCCCTCCAGGGCTACCAGGTGTGCAGCTGTGCCATATTCTTTCCAATTTTTGTCAAAATGGATGGAACAGTTTTCGGTTTGATGTTGTGTAAAATTGTTGTATAATGTTCTGTGACCTAACTTTCCTTTCAGCTTCTGTACAACTTTATATATGTCTGCTCCTCTGTTTTCTTGATGCTTTTTGTTCACTAATGTGCTCTAACAAACCACTACAACCGCTGCAAAAAACAACTGTATTTCTGAGGCGTTTTAATCACACACATATTGCACTGTATTTATCCATTAGGTGACTTGGATTTTCTTTTGGGGCACCAAATTTGTAGATATTTATTTGTAAAAAGGATAAAAGGAAAAACCGTGTATCAATTATTTTAGACTTCACAATAATGTGAAGTCTAAAATATGTTCTATTACTTTAAATCCCTTTAAATCCCATTGAATTACATAGAAGTTTGTAGACGCAACGTGAAAGAAATATGGAAATGTATCAGTTCCTTCCAAGAGACTGTAAATGTGCAAAATCTGTAGAATAAATCAAGTAAAAGCACAAGGAGCAGCCTCATAAACGATAGTGAAGGTTTATGTGTTCCCTATGGGAAGGGCCACATGTACCATAAATTACTAATCAATAGTGCTGCAAGTTTTTAGTCCATGAGTAATACAGTAAAACATAAAATTGGATGCATGTTTACAGACTCCCTGATGGGACATAATAACAAAAATAAACTGACGCAGCAGCACAGAGGAAATATATCTACATAAAATAATCACATTTACATACTTATCTATACATAGTGAAATAGAAAATGGGGAAAGATAAAACCCAGAATTATATCTGTTTGTATGTAAATGGACTACAACTATGTACGCATAAATCATCTGAGATATGTGCAATCAGTCTGGCGTCCCTGATAACTGTCAGCGAGCACTGAGCGAGACTGAGTGAGGATCGGAGGTACGGCTTCAAAATGATCAAATCCGGCTGCCTATGAATTATTCGTGGACCTTGAAATCTGAAATATTATACAAAGATTTGGAAAGTGTTCGGTACGAGCACGCTGAAATGTGGGGAAAAGTTTGAAATAACATTTACCAGTTAAAGATGATTAACTTTTTTCTTCCCTAGAATTATTTTCACAACCAATATAGTAGGGTGCTTTTTTCAGATTTGTCTAGTGTTTTGTCTTGAAAAACATTGATCCTGCATTTAAACTTTATTGCCCTTCTTACTCCTAGAAATCAACAACATTTTCAAAGCCTTCACTACAGACTCAGCTGCTGATGGTTGTGCGGTTATTTATTTAACTTGTATTTAACCAGGAAAGTCCCATTGCGATTACTAATCTCTTTTTCAAGGGAGTCCTGGCCAAGACAGCAGCACAGATCACAACAATTCAGTATATTACAGACAATTTCATAACAATTTCACAAGACTATTTCAAAACATGTGCAAACCATGGATTTCATTTACAAACTTTTGAGTTTAAACCGGCCTATTTGAACCAGTTCCTTTTATTTCCAGTCTTTTTGTAAATTGTTCCATGTTGTGGGGGCAGAGTACTGTAATGCCACCTTACCAGCTTCTGTGCGGACACTTGGTACAGAAAGTAGCGGTGAGTCTTGTGAGCGTAAAGAGTACGGTCCAGCCGCCTTTGGTTGAATGCATTCACACAGACATGAGGGGAGCAGACGTAGAATACCCTTATAAATGAACGTATACCAACGAGTGAGTCTACGATTCTCTAGTGCTGGCCAGCCCACATGTGTGTAAAGTTCACAGTGGTGTGGGCGAAGCTTACAGTTTGTGCTAAACCTCAATGAGGCATGATAAACAGAGTCCAATGGTTTCAATACTTGAGTTGGGGCATGCATATAAATGAGGTCACCATCCAGAATGGGTGTAAATCAGCTTCAAGTATCCTTGTTGCATTGTGAGAAAAACATAGCCTATTTTTTAAATAAAAGCCAATTTAATTCAGTCTCAGTTTCCTAACCAAATGTTCAACATGCCCTTTAAAACTAAGACTGTTATCAATTGAAATACCTAGATATTTAGAAGAGTTAACGCTTTTGATTTCTGCCCCTTGAAAAGTGACAAATGGAAGACTCGTCTGCAGATTTCTCTTTGTTCTTTGAGAATAACATCAGCTTGCTCTTATTTGCATTCAAAGTAAGATCCATTTGTAGGAGCATGAACTATGAACTGAACTATGTTAAAAGCATTTTGTAATGCAAAGCTGTAGATAACCATATCATCAGCATAATAATGGTAATTGGTGTCCACGAGATCCTGGTCAACATTCTTCACATAGATGGTAAATAAGAGTGGCCCCAGAACAGAGCCTTGGGGCACTCCTTTAGTTAACGAGAGAATATTAGAACAAATAGTATCTTATTTAGCACATTGGGACCTGTCAGTGAGATAATTACAGATCCATCTAAGTGCCTTTTTAGATAATCCTATATTTATCAGTCTCTCTTTGAGTAAAATGTGGTTTACAGAGTCAAAGGCTTTTGACAAATCAATGAAAAGCGCTGGACAATGTTGCTTTATTGTCAAGAGCTGTCGAGATATTGTTCATCTCCTTCAGTGTTGCTGTTATGGTACTATGACCTTTCCTAAGGCCTGACTGGAATTCACATAAAATGTTGTTGGAATACAAAAAAATCTTACAACTGTCCATTTATTAGAGATTCCAACATTTTTGATAAGATGCAAAGTTTAGTTATTTAAAATTTTTGGGTCACTACCTTTGAATAATGGTGTGACAAAAGCCGATATCCAGATTTTGGAATTTGCATAGTTAAAAATATAAGTCAAAGGTTTCGCTATTAAATCAACTGCAAATTTTAGAAAGTAGGGACCAATTAGGTCAGGTCCTTGTGATTTATGTGCATCTAATGACTTTAGTGCTTTGTGGACTTGACACAAAGCAAAGGCTGGAAACTAAATGTTGATGCATCAGAGGGTTATTCTGGAGTAGTCCCAGTGTTGCTTGAGGGTGTGGAGGGTGGAGATAAAATGTAATGTTGGTTGAAACAATGTCACAGTAATGTTGGTTGAAACAATTTAACATTTCAACTTTGTCATAGATATTGGATGAGTTATGGACAATGTAATTTGGCAAGACCCATGAGTTATTTTCTGCAGTGAGAGATTTTATGGTTTTCCAAAACAGTTGTGGTTGACAAGAAAAATTTGGACTTGCCATTTATAATTTGACATGGGAAAGTATGCAGAATTAATTAAACTGGGAGTGACCCCATTTTTCATTTAAAAAGTTATATCATAGTTAAGTCATAGGTCGTGCACGTGGGAGTTTTTTTTTAACCAGATAAAAATAGACATAATTGGAAAGTATCCCAAAATTATATTTTAATTCTCTGTTCATTGGTTTAGGTTCGACATGTCAATGTGAATGTTTGAAATGTAAACAATTTGTTTTAATACATATTAATGTTTGCATGTACATATTAGGTTAAAGCTTTTCTTCTAACTCTGGTTACTTTTTAGGTTTCAGCAAGAGCAACAGTGTTTGGAACTTCCTCTGTGCCTCATAATAACTTTGGCAAAAAATGAAGAACCAACTAATGTTTTTATATATAGATATAATAAAGAATGCAGGTTTTAGCAGTTTTTCTTTCATGGAATAACCACACTGAATTTCCGCAACAGAATTATAATACATCTATTTTTCCTGACATAGATCGGAAACCCTTTTTTTTTACAGAAACTTACACAGATATCAGCATCATAATGAAGAAATTGTATATCCATCCAATTTTTTTTAGAACTTTCCTTTATTATTATTATTATTATTATTATTATTATTATTGCATGTCTTTTTTTTTCCTGTAATCTTGTAAACAACTTCATTAATGCATCTGTTTCTTTAATTATGAAAGCATTTGCCTGCTTCAGTTAGCAGAAAGATTTTGGTAAAAGTACAAAATCAAAAACCTCACATTATATTTAGGACAGTTATATGGTAAATATATGTTAAACATATGAAAAACCGTACTGTAAGTAAATCATCTCTGCTGTCATTTCTTGTTTAAATGTAATTCTTCTTAAATTACCCAGACTGACCCCTTATCTGAAAAGGATGCTGTTTTTTTTATCCATTGTGAGTACAAGAAAACAAAAAGGTGATAATTTACTCAGACAGATAAAGCTGGTATTCAAAACAAGTTAAATGACCCAATTATTTGTCAGTACAACGCCGTGCAATGTGTCAAATCAGAGCTGTATCGCTTCCTTTTGTGTTGCCTCGTGACATTTCAAAGAAAAGAACGTTGAGAAAACTCCATCAAAATGCTAAGAACACAGCACCCGTTATCAGTGTTACGGCTAGCATCCTAGTAAAACAGAGCCATTTGTTTCTCCTTTTGCACCAAACTGGAGAAAAATGAAAAGCTGACTAGCTTAAATGGAATCAAGCATGTTTACCATGGACCTGTCCAGTATTACCATGACGAACAGTGATGGATGGATGCAAAGCGACACAGGAAATATGCCATTCGTTCCTTTTACATCATAAATACCTTTAGTTTCCACATACTAACCCCTCTGCCTGACATTACTGTTAACACAACGGGAGCAGTTCTGAAGACTAAATGATGGGAACAGTCCAAAATCCACAGTGGGAGATTCACAAGACTTAGTAAGGAAGAAAAATGTGAAAACGACAGCGTGCCCAGCCATGTTGCCTGACTTGAATCCAAGTTGTTTTTTTAAAGACAGAAGCCCAGCAAAAACACCCCGAAGGCTTACAAAAACGTCCCTACAGCACAACACTGACATGTACTTCATGCAGTTAGTAAATATAATAGACAAAAAAGGAGAAAGACATCATCATTTTTGCTTTTTTTTTTTTTTTTTTTTTACATAGAGGGAACATTTTCAACATACTTGGTTGCGTAGACATAACCAAGCGATCGCCTACTGTTTGCCACATCTATGTGTGTAGTTCATGTTAATCACTCTTAACGCAGAAATTACAAGATGCATATGCGCCGACACGTCTCCATCACACAAGAAAAGACCCACATCCACCGACATTCATATCTTGGGGACCTTTCTCAACCCTGTAAACACCACTTATCCCCACAATCTGACTGTGGAAACCTGATTTATGTCCCCACAACATGAGTGGTAATAGCACACACACACACCCACACCCACTTACACAGAGGCACAGTGGGAATATGTGCCTGAGTGAATGAGCGTCTCTGTGTGTGTGTGTGTGTGTGTGTGTGTGTGTGTGTGTGTGTGTGTGTGTGTGTGTGTGTGTGTGTGTGTGTGTGTGTGTGTGTGTGTGTGTGTGTGTGTGTGGGCTGACGTCATAAAAAAGTCACAGTACACCATTGACCACTAAGGGGCGCTGAAGTTTACAGTTTCTGCCTGCCTCTGCATTGTTATTTGCACGCTATAACTTGCTGTTTGTTTTAATCAGGGAGGCAATTAAAGCCAGTTTCAACAGGTCTAATTAGATTGATTTGTGTAATTGCTATGAAAGGCATCATCGCTGCAAATCCGGGATTAGGAATGGGGGGGGGGGGGGGGGTAAAAAAAATTCCCTATGATTTACTAAAGTCTGACTTACATCTAATTCAGCAGAACCCAAGAGGCATCGATCAGAGATAACACACAGTTGCTGTGTTCATTCAGTCGCGAGGCTGCGTTCCTCTGTCCTCCAATAAGATTAATTCACAATCACACACAGTGCGTTCATGTTAAGTGCGTGTGGGTAGGGAGAGGAGAGGGGATGGGGAGGGGGGGAGGGGAGGGGGGGAGGGAGGAGGGAGGGGGGTCCTGGAAGGTCGGTTTGGAGCAGAGTGGGAGCATTGTCGCGCAGCGGATGCATAATAACGTGAAGGTCAACAGCGTGCTCCTTGTGCGCGGCTCAAACGTGGCAGCTAAAGTGGCCAGCCATCCATTATTAGTAGCAGGAATACAGCGGCGGAGAGTGATCAAACCAAGTGTAAATTCAGCCAAGGCTAAGAGGAACAAGGGGTGAAGGAGAAACCGCGAGCGACAGAGTATAGAAGGGGAGGGTGGGGGGGGGGGGGGGGGGATAAATATAGGGGGGCGGAGCTGCAGATTAATTGCTGACAAAAAGGACGCATGACCTAGACAAATGAGGAAGTGCAAGGTCTGGTGAGCCGGGGAGGGAGGCTAGTAGTAGTAGTAGGCCAGTGCCCACTCCTCGGCCCCACCCCTCCTAAAAGCCCTCTTTCCTCCTGCAAACACAGGATCCTGCGCGCAGCTAAACGAGGGGAGGCTCCAAACCCTCTCCTCTCCTCTCCTCCCCCTGCGCCTCAGATACAGGACGATAATGGAGCATTCCTTGGAGCCGTTTCTCATTCATGGTAGCTGCGACAAGGGAGGAACATGCCCCCCCCCCCTTTCCCCATCCCACTGGGGCCGGGGCAGCTGACTCTTCAAAGATCTCGGGCGTGTAACCTGAGATTGGAAAACAGTGCCCTCCTTCTTGTTTGAATCTTCTTGTGTTGGTTCTGCAGGATATGATACCCGCCCGCACCTTTTGAGCCGTGTTTTCTTTTTTTTTCTCCCCTTTTCTTTTATTCCAGCTGCAGAAAGGATGGTGTGGTGCAACATCAAAGTTCCCCCCCAGAAAAGGAAATGCATACTGTAATTATTGCAAATTGATCTTTAGTCTTGTCCTCCAGGCTGTGTTTATTAAACTTTAAATGGATCTAAATAGAAAAAACTGCCAACAACATCTGCAGGAGTAAAGAGGATGTTTACACGCTCACAAACGAGACTTTAACTCGAGCCATAAGACACGGAATAAGTGCAAGAATGTCTGGATTTGTGTAATCACAAAGGAATGTCCTGAGACATTTCTGCTTTTCCTCTACAAGACCCCTCTTTTCCCACGGCTCGTCCAGGTCTTGAGAATCTGTTTCCTCTCCTTCTCCCTCCCTCTCTCTCCTCCTCTTGCTCTTCTGCAGACTTTTGCTGGATTTTAAGGGGGGAGGACTACAAGACAAACTCTGTTTTTTTTAAGTACACAGACTTCCGGGAAGGACGACACAAAAGCATAAATTCCCGTGGGCTTTATTTAGGCTAAAGCAAAAACTAGATTTATTTAAAGGCGCAGACATTGGCATGAACTCAAGCGTACATAGACTGTCAGACATATTCTGCACGTTTTGTTGCCTTGATTGTGAGATTCAGGAAAAAAAAAGTGCAGCTTTATGCCCTAAAACGATGATTACCTGCATTTGCAATGATGAGGTCTTTGCCACTACTGCTCAAGGAGTCTGTGAAGACTTGGAGGCCTCCATTTGAACAGATCAGAAACAATGCTGACAAAAAAAACAAAAAAAAAAAAAAAACAAGGCCACATGTGTTAACACTTTAGATCACATGTTAGAGGGCCAAACTAAACAAACTATTTGCGGACACTCTTGTCCCAGCGTGCGTCCTCCGCCTCAGCTGCAGGCATTTCACCGGTGCTGTTCAAATCTTGCGCATCTTTTATTTTTTTTAGAGATAACTGACTTCCAACCAAAAGGAAGCCCATTTCTAACGAAACGACTTTAAGAGATTAGCAGCTTTTTTTTTTTTTTTTTTAGCCCACACAAAACGCTAAAAAGCCTCTTCCAAGGGCTCAAAGAACATTTGTTGGGGGCTCCTTAATGCTCCCCAGACGCAAAGTGACATCTGCCTCCCTCCCCATGCGCGCCGGCTGCTCTTTGTTCAGACGCGCAACCGAGGGGAGAGCAACGTCGAAGGCAAAGATGATGTCACCATTGTGATCATTACTGCCGTGGCCTATTTTTTGACCAGGCGTCACTGAGGGCGGCCAGGCAAGAATGTCTGCCTGCGCACCGCCAGGAGGAACACAGGCCTGCCAGTGTTAATTAAGGCAGGGCCTGCTCTGCTCGCATCGCTCCTAAAAAACCTTAAGACCAACAACAACCCCTCCTCCACGCGTACACACCTAAACATCTAAGTGCACATGGAAGCCCTAACCACCTTCTGAGCAACCTTCCTCCCAAAGGGGTGTCAGCAAGAACAGAGTCTGCGGGTTGTCATTTGACTGCGGAGTCGATCAGAGCGCGCCTTGGTTCTCTGGTTCACTGACCAGCGTTTTTCATACTGAAACTTGCAGACGCGTCCCGTATGAAGAACTGGGCCGACAGATGTTGCCGCGCCTCCTTCAGACTCACGAGAGAGGCCGTGCGCAGCCGTGTCGGGGCCTTAACCTGAAGAAGGGCTAATTTTAATTGTGAAAGAGGTAGTGTACGCTTTCCCATGATCTCGCGGGCTCATGGGGAAGTGACGCGGGTCTCTCTGCGCCGTGGTTGTGTCTCGCCAGACGCGCCTTCCAGTGTTTACACGTTGAGCGGCTCAGGACGATAAGAAAAGGGAGGTGAGGGGGTGGCAGTGTCGTGCTCTATGACAACTGTTCCTGATTATAAGTCTTCAAATTGAGTTTTCTGACACTGAGCAAGTAGAGGAAAAAAAAACAAATCAGCGCATGACAAGAATATTTTTCCCCCTCCCCACGGAGAACTTGGTAAAATATCAATATGTTGTGGAACAAAAATGTTCCTGTACGTTTTCAGTCAACTCATTTGATTTAAACGAAAATAACGACCCTGGATAAAAAGATAGGCTTCCTTCTTTCTGAGCGTCTGACTAACCTTCTGCTGTATTCAGATGACCAAAATTAAATCAGCTTTCCAATTGGCAGAAAAATGACAGAAATTGGTGGCTTTCTGTGAATTTAAAGTTTTACGTATATCAGACTTCAGACTGCATAACTTGGGTCAGATGCTTTGGGTGTCCGTCTCTTGAGCTTCTAGTTTCGGGCAACTTTGGCCCATTTCTTCTGACAGAAGCGGTGCAGCTGAATCGGGTTTGTCTGCCGCCTTGCTTACGCACAGCATTTCAGTTCTGCCTGCAAGTTCTCTATAGGAGTGAGATCATGTCGACTTTGTTGTCCTCAAGCTACTTTGGACATTTGACAGACCTATTTGTGCCCCAGCTTTAGCTTCCTGGCTGATATGGGGACGTGTTGCTTCGGTTTTTCCACATAAAAACACATTTCTTTACTCATGGTACCATCTACAATCATGTGTGTGTGTGGGGGGGATAGAACAGGACACACATTGACAGGGCAAGTGTGTTTTTCTAACCTATTTATACACATTGATAGTTAACATACATTTTAACAATATAAAACAATTAAAGTAATACAAACGAGAACCTAGATAAACTACAGAGACCAGACTAACGTAAGTCAGAGAGAGCTAGGTCAAAGTCCAGGGCCTTTGGAATTGAACATGTTCTTCGAACAGATGAGTCTGAAATGTCATGATTAGGACATCAGCACAGAGGACATGTTTGGCTTCAACCAAATACAAAATCCCAGGAAATCCCGTCCCTACAATGAAACATGGAGGTGGAAGTGTCATGGTCTGGGGTTCTTTGGGATAAAGCTGGACGAATCGACACGTCAATGTCCCAAAAACATTCCAGTAAACCCAAGAATGACAAGTCCTCGGCCGGCCCATGGTTCGGGATCTTGATCTCACTGAGATGATGTGGTGTGACTTGAAAGGGGCTGTACAAACTATTGACTCCTTTTAAAATAGAAGTGGGGCAGATTTGCCTTGACAGATGTCAGTGACAGGTGGCTAGCCACAGGAAGCATCTCACTACAGCCTAAAGGGGCAACGTATTAGGGGGTAGGATATCCTAACATTTTGAAAACACTTTTTTTTGGATATCTTTTGTGGATCTTCTGAAGTGTGCCAGTGTCTCCTGCAGCAAAACACCCCCGCACCATGATGCTGCCACTCCCCACTACTTCACAGCTGGGAGGCTGTTCTCAGGGATGGCAGGTTCCCCCCTTGTCCCTCTAAATGTATTGATGAGCATCATGGCAAGACAGCTTTTTTTTTTTTCTTCTTCTTCTTCAGGACACGTCTACAAAGTTTATGGTCTCACACGCTGCAGTTGCAAACTGTAATCTGCTTTTGTTTCTTTTTGACTTGCTTTTGGAGTCCTGGCTGTAAGTGTCTGGTTTCAACTGCACATTTTGTCAGAGCTACTTTGTTCATGATTTTAAGAAGTTAAATAAAAAAAAATCATCTACATTAGCGTTCACATTCCTAACGCATCCGGTGAGATTCAGGTTCAAATTCAGATTCAGACATACTTTAATGATCCCAGGGGGAAATTACTTTTGTTACATGCTCCAGAATACACACATTGTTATATATATATATATATATATATTTTTTTTTTACAACATTCCACACAATACCATCTCACAATAGTCATATCACTTCACCTTGAGGATCCAAGTGAAGTGATAGTGACTTGTGCAAGAACAGTGCAAAGAATGCATAAATGACAGTTACAGAGGGGTGTGGGGATGTTAGAATAACTGAGGTTATTCTAACACTTATTATTATTATCATTAGAGATTAGAGCATATCAGCGTTTGTTCTCATTTAGAACAATTGTAGTTTTACAGAAAATGTAACTTTTCTTCCGTGCTTAGCATCATCTTTTCACTAAGTGACCAAAGCTGTTAAAAAAGAGGCGCTTCACAACCTTCACGTCTGAAAACCACAAATTTAAGCATCTGCCCCACACACTTTGTCCTGTTTCATCCATTCGCGAATTAAAACTGAGCACTGATGGCGTTCAGCAATACTTATGTGGACTTACTGTCTGCTGCTGGGGGTCTTTGTTGCATACATTTTAAAATAGCTCTGAGCGTTGTGCGTGCAATTCAAACAGATCTCTACAATGAATACGCAGACTTTTTCAAATGGATGGATTTGGGATGCTCGTGAGGCATTTTCTGAAAATAGCTCATATGGTATGCATGAACGTTTCTCCTGCATTTAAATGAGACAGCTATAATTAGACCAAAGGTAGCATTTTTGAGTGCCTGAACACATTTTGTACATTATTTTCCAATGCAAATTTCCGTGTTTTCATACATACACCGAGATAAAGAGGTACGCTTTGGGCATCACATAGGATCATTTGGAGCAATTTCAATGCTTATCCAAACATTGCCGTTTTTATTCGACAGAACGGTTACGTCTGAACGTATGTGCAGATGGACGTGGTTTTCAATATTCTAGCAGGTTAGTTTCCTATGCATGTGTAGCCTTCTATTTCAGATGCTTAAATGGAAAACAAAACAAATGAACCGTACCGACGATAAAGTTTTCATTTTTACTAGTCAGCCGCATCAAAAACAGCTTAAATGTCCAAGATTTAATACTAATGAAAATCAGCAGAGAATAGCTCTCATGCACGGCAACGTTTTCGCAAACCCGCGGTTGTGTGTGGATGTGATGATGGTAAAAACAAACGTGTCCTCTAATCATTCTATGGTTTTCACATATAAATAATCTGACGATGAGATTCTAAAATGAGTCAAATCAAATTTTTGTTGTAGCCATTTCCCAACATGTCGCACATCTGCTTTACTTAAGGGGCATGTTCCTGTGTCCTTCATATTTGGGAGAGTGTCAATGACAAAAGGACCTCCGTGCCACACGGGAAACAGGAAGTCCATAGTCAGTCTGGTCAACTTTAAAAAGTAAAAAAGTATATAAATTTAAAAAATGCATTTATTTATAAGAACTGTTGTCTGTGTTTTCCAGTGTGAGATTATAGTATTGCAGCATGAATTGGTATTTGACAGATGCTTAACGAGGGCTCTGAATGTAATTCTTAGCATTTAAATCTGTATCAGGTCTAATCGGCAAGTTGCTCCAGCAACAAAGGGGGGTGAATGTCTTTTTTATCATGACTGTAGGATGTTTCTCTTCAGTAAATGTGTATATTTCTTTCCACACGTAACTGCTCGGGATAGAGACGGCAAGAGTTTCAGCTGACACCCGTACACGTGATCATTAATAATGTTTTTGTTTCTTCCATAACACAATTTCCGTTCAGAGCAACAGTTGGGCTGTGACATTTAAAACGATCACTACATCCATATTTCTTTTTTTTTTTTTGCAACATCTGAACCCAGCACAACCTTTTCAAAAGACCCCATTATCTGCAGACAGACACACACGATGATTAGTTCTCTCAGCCGGCTGTTTTGTGAAATATCTGTTTTAAATTCAGAATCCTATAAAATCTCAGGCCGTTGGCCGTTTCAGCCTAACCGCTTGACAGCGGTGTCAACGTTGGCGCTGATGTGACTCAACAGAAGAGATTATTTCGATGTCAGAACCACGCTGAACATTTGGTTCCCTTGTACTTTAAAGCTTCCATAGACGCACAAACACTGGGCCCAGACCTGCACCCACTCTCCCCAACCGGTTACTGACTCCAGAGCAAATAAATAAAAAATAGAAAAACAGTGCATTGGAAATGGCTTTTAAAAGTTTACACACACCCTTTTTAAAAATACCACTGTTTTTATGTAAAATATTGACACTATGACAAATCATTTCAAAATCTGCTCCACATTTATTTCACATAATTTTGTTTATTTAAGCAAAAAAAAATATACAAGTATACAAACTTAAATACTACACATGCCACAGCTGTTCAAATGGAGTAGGAAGAAGTTAAAAACTAATAGGGTCCTACCCCACTTCTCTCCTTAACACAAAATACCATCACAAGTCTTAAGAATACAGCTTTCTACCATATAAGTATCATTAACAGACAAGATTTTAGCAAATCTTCCTTGCACAATTATTATTTCTCACATAGTATATTGTGCAGGTGTGCAAACGCACTCATGAAAAACGGCAGACAAAGAAGACTTTACTTTATAACTCATAAGGATTTTAGGAATAAGTAATCATATTTGGACTTTTAATAATCTTGACAGTTGTTACTTATGGGCCGTGCATACATGCATGGTGCATATGCATTCACTTGACAGACAGACAATACGGTGTATTATTTATGGACTATTTATAGGCATACGGGCGTGCATGTGCACACGCACACAGGAGCATGCGTGCGCATCCTGAGCAAAAACACATGATAATGTTTTGCTTGTGGTCTATTAATGATCTTCTCAACAAAACATAGTACCATTAACCAACGGGCAAGTTACATTTGATTTATGGGCAGTTAATGCTCTTGTTGACTGCTGCTACTAAGTAGGCGTGCATACGCCCATGCATACCAGCGCACGCACGTGCGAGAGCGAGAGCATACCTCCAGCAAACTGACAAAATAATTTTACTTATAAACCAGTGCTGATCTTCTCAACAATTACTGTATATAGAGCGTGCATGTGCCTGTGCATACCAACGCATGCACGTCCTATTTAATGTGATATTCACTTTGCACAGTTTAACTGAAAAGCAAACAAACCTATAAATGCAAAAGAAAAATCTAATAAAACCAAGTAGTAACTGGGATGGTAGAGGTTTGCACACCCCTAAACTACTTTTCTGAAGCATTGCTGATTCATTTTCAGCTGTTCCCATTGACCATCCGTTATATAGCCTGGAATAAAGTTCAACTGTCCTAGCTGGGTTTTCCTGAATCTTCCGCATGTGCATCCTTTATCTAAAGCTGTTGCAGTTTGCAGACAGGGTCAAAAACGATCAAAAAAAAAAAAAAACGATCTCAAAATGATCTCTTTTAGAAAATGTCCCATAGCATTATTTACAAACCAGGCACACAAAATACAGTCATCAATAACGAGAGAAACAGTCGGGAAAAAAGTAATTTTACAAAATCTGGACAAAACCCGGCGGTGGTGGCATCGTTCTCCTCAGATCAAACCTGCCTCTTTGTCTGGGTTTTTCTCAATATGAACAGCTGCAAATGTCAGGCAGGTTTAGGTGTGAGCTAGACACTTTTCACCATCACCTTGAGATAAGAGAAAATTAAAGTAGAGTAAATGTAAAGTCCTGTGAAGAGAGCTGGGGACTAAGGTGGATAGATCTTCACAATCCGTTCTGTATTTTGAGAGCTTTTACGAGTCAGAGTGAGCAAATATTGCTCATAGTCAAGATTCAGGATGCTCCCACCAATAAAGACTGAGTTGCTGAAATGAAAACAAAAGTTACTGTAACAATATACTGTATGTTTCAGGGTGTGAACACTAATCTGGCCTGATTATTTTTTTTCCTCTTTTGACAAATTGTACAGGGCAAACGCGACACTATTTGTGAAGAAACAGTTTTTCTAATCACAAAACCTGACATTTTAACAGAGTGGAGTACACTTTCGAGAGACATTGCATTCGAGAGCCAATTTGGGTTCTGATGAATGAAAAATATGTAGTAGAAAGATTTGTTTAAAACAATGTTGACACAAATGCACAAGTACAACGTGTTTACATTTGACTGCAGATTACGCCATACAACACTTCTAAAACTGTCATAGTAAACAGCTTTATTTTGGGTCAAAATCCCCCATATTTGCACTTGAGGACTGTTTCTGTTCACCCCCAGAAAGCAGATCTATTTATACAAATCATAACTAATTTTAGGCTGGGTCCGAGTTTCACTTCTAGCACTTTAGATGCATAAATTTAAAAAGCCGAGGTGGTTTCTTGTCTTTAATCAGTTAGTAGGGAAACCCTACCAAATTTGTAAAAAAAATCACCCTGCGGAAACCAAACTCTCACACTTCTGTTGCCGATTTCCCCCCAGCTAAAAAGTCTTTCAGTGTACGAGCCTCCTGTGGATTAGCATTTGAGTTGAATTTAATGAAAGGTAGGCTTACAGTTGACTTACAAGTCACTAGCGGGTGAGTTAATAAAAAGGAAGAGGTCTCTGTGGATTGGAACAGTGCTTCGTTTTTTAACCATTCATTATTCAAACAGTGTTGTTTGTCTATTAGGCTGTGCAAACTTTGCAGTGCGAGAATTATACGGCAGGCGAGCTTGGGTTAAACCTGCACCGTCATAATAAATGATACAGTGACGGTTGTATGGTGCAGAGAACAGAGAGAGAGAGAAAAAACAGTGAAAGGTCAGTTCTGATAAGAGAACAGCAAATTCGGCATATCTATCGATACGTGGTGCTCTGTCAAAGATATATCTTCTGTGAGCAGAGCTACAGTATGTAAGCTAGGCAAAAAAAAAAAAAAAAAAAAAACGCACTGAAGCTCTAAAGTTATTTCAAGTATGAAAGTAGTTTTGTTCGGAAAAAAATCCCCCCCTAAGCTGAATTCAGCAAGCACGTGAAGTTGTAGAGTCACAGAAGGGAAGTGAAGTTAATTTGGTATGCACATCTGTTCTCTTTTTCAAACCATTGTTGCCCCTCTCCGAGTGGGGAAGATTTTGAGCCACTTCACTTTGTCGACAATTGAACTTTCGCTTTTGGTACGTGCAACGGCCAACTAGAGCACAGGTAAAGGCGTGAGCAGCGGTTCCTCCGCCTGGGCAAAATACCAGGTTGAGTGCCTCGACTAAACCCCCTGTACTTAGGAGCAGATTTAGGCAAATGGGAATTCAACTGACATTTTGTGAGGCTCTCTCGCGCGCGTGCGCTGACGTGGGTGGAGATGTTTTATCTTATTTTATTTATTTTTTGTTTGCTATTTATTTCTATTCAAGGTCGTTTGGCTCGGCTCAGGTTTGGATGACATTTGCTTGTGATCTCATTCTTCATGGAGGGATGCATCACTGCGGGGCCGAGAGGTTGTTTCTCCACTTTCCTGGCACAAATGACTCCCTCGTTCCCAGAAAAAAGGAACATGCTAATGCTCTCGCTGTCTCTCTCTCTCTTTCTCTCTCTCTCTCTCTTTCTCTCTCTCTCTCTCTCTCTCTCTCCCGGTCTTCCACTGCATCTCCTTGCTGAATGACAGTGTGACTGTACCTCATCAGCGAATGAGTCACTCTACTACTCTGCTATTATGATGATTTCTCCCTTCTGTGTATTACATCATGCAGCGGAGGGTTATACTCAGTTACATTTGCCACAATAAACACTCTCCAAGTGCATCCATTTCGACTGAGCAAAGGCTTTCACAGTCAGCCGCGCCAGCTCAACACTTTCTGGCTGATCTCCTGAATAAGCGCCGCGCTCCGCGTGTGCTTTTACTCAAAGAAATCTGCAAGCCGACAACGAACGGTGAGCCAGATACCAGCGTGGATGGAAACAGCGGCGACAACCAAAAAAACCCCGCCTGTAACCGTCTTCCCCCTGGATGTCTCTCGGGTCAAAGGTCACGGATCAATGCGTCTTTCGCCGTCGCCCCCGTACGCAATTAGGCGTGGCCGGGGCCTCCAGAATCTCCGAGACGCGCCCGTTTTTCGTCGGGAGATAGGAGGAAACGAATCAATAAAGCCGTTCATCTGGCATAATTGCCGAATTTTATGTCGGCGAGAGGATCCGAGCTAACTCCAGGCTCCTCGTATTTCTACATATAGCTGCCGCAAATTGGTCCCCCGCGCTTTTAATCACACGCAGTCAGTTCAAATCATTGACTTTTTTTAAAAATCATTACATCTCACAAGACGGGGGGGGAAAGAATCCGCGACGTGTGGATGGGCAGGACGGTCACAGCAGGGGCTTTCTTCACATCACTCCGCAAAATAACAGATTCAATTGAAGTCAACTATTCTAAGTGTGTAAGATGTCAAAGGCAGGGAGGTGGTGGTGGTGGGGGGGGGGGGGGGGGGCAATGGTGCATGATTTATTCTATACAGCGGAGCACTGTCTTAATTTAATTCATTGGGTGTTTATTTAATACTTATTATGGGGGACACAACAATAAGTGACAACTAATTCAATTTTATAGGAAGACATCCTTAGGCCACTTTCCTTGTGTGCGAGCACTATTTTAGGCTCCATTTATGGCGTTCAAATTAAACATCTCGCAGTTGCTGGAAGCTTCTCGCGTTAATGGAATCTCACGTAGCGGACCGCGTGGGGAAGGAAGCGGATGAATCTGTATTCCCTGAATGTGTCTGGGCAAAAAAATCAATAAGTGCAAGCACAGCTCCTCTCCTCTGATGGCTGTCTTTGCATGGTGGACTAATAGAAAAATAATAATTAAATTTAAATCACCAGATTAATTTGTTTTCCATCAGTCTCAGGAGAGATCCTTTTTTTTTTTTTTTTTTTTTCTCCCCCCTAGTTTCTTTAGTGGCTCATTATACTTTCTAATCAAGACAAAAAAAAAAAAGTGCCTCTTTTAGACAGACATGCTGTCTCCCTTCCCCCCTTCCCTTCCCTGTGGTGTGCTTTCTCGCATTGCAGTCATTGTGCTGGCACTTATTATGTTACAAATGACCGAGGTACGACAGGCATTCTCAGTGTGCATGCAAAGAGGGCCCACCCTTCTCCGCTATACTAGCGCCTTCTCCTAATGACGGTGCCCCCCCGACGCAGCCCCATGCAGACCCTCTTCCCCCACTTTCCGCCCCCATGTGCTCTCTTTAATGAAGATTCTCCAATGCAATTAAAAATCCCTGCTTCTCGCTGTTACTGTATGACAAACAGAGCCACTGTCATTCCTCACGGCCTGTCATCCCCGCCACAAGAGGAGGCGAGGAGGAGAAGAAGAAGGAGGAGGAGATGGAGAAATACGCCAGGGTGCCAGTGGCTACAGAGACAGATAGAGAGGACTGTTGTGGGTTTTTGTGTGTTTGAAGAAATGCAACCCCCCCCCCCCCCACACACACACACACACCCTACAACAGGTAATGGAAGGACGGCAAAGAGAGAGAAAAAAAAATCAATGACCAACCAAACACACAGAGAGCAAGCTCGTAAAAATGGCTTTAAATGCGCACCAAAAGCTGAATAAGCTGAATGTGTCCATCCGCCAAACTCTGGCCATCATGAATGTTTTATCAGACTCGCACCACAACACTACCTTTTACTTCTTCTTCTTCTTCTTTCTTTCATTCTATTTTTTTTTATTAGAGATAAAAAAAATGAAGGATTTCTGAGCAAGAGCTGTGCAATTGTTGCAACAGCTTCAGAAAAGTGTGGCGACACTTTTGGATGTTGTGACATAACAGCAGAGGGAGATGGGTGGGGTGTGGTGGTGTGGGGTGGGGGGGGGCAACCTTGGTTTATGATCATCCGAAATGATCATAAAGCATTAGTATAAATGTGCCTATAAAGCGACAGTCTGCTAACAATGCCAGATTTATGAGGTTATCCATAAACTAACAGCGGACAGTTTGTTAATCCACTAAAATTACCTGTTAAAATGAAAACACCCAGGGCTTTGAAGTGAGAGAAAGAGAGGACAGAGAGAGAGAGAGAGAGAGGAGCACCAGTTGGCTCCAGTTCTGTGACCCATCCTCGTCAGGGTGGGGCGTATAAGAACAGTTGCCTACTCCATCTGCAAAAAAAAAAAAAAAAAAAAAAAAAAAGTCTACCCCCCTTTTCCCTACACTGCAATACCCGCCCCTGTACCCCCACCCCGCCTTGTTGTTTTCCAGTTGAATGAAATAATCTTCCCCCCGTCTGGAAACCCAGTCTGGGTCAGAGGGGCCTGCGTTCAGCCTGTTGCTCATTGTGCGTTCAGAAGAGGAGGTAAAGCACACAATTAGGCACAGATGGCTGTCCTTGCCAGGCAATGTATTGATCCCGTCCCGAGCGGGAGCTGGCCCATTTCTGGCTGTGTTTCACAAAATGCCCTTTAATTTGGAGCCACTGCGAAAACCATTAGGGTTTGTTTGATCACACATCACGCACTTATAGATAGATAGATAGATAGATAGATAGATAGATAGATAGATAGATAGATAGATAGATAGATAGATAGATAGATAGATAGATAGATAGATAGATAGATAGATAGATAGATAGATAGATAGATAGATAGGTGCAATAATTGTTATTACTGTATGAAAATTATTTGAATATGGAGCAAAATTAATTTCCAAACATCATCTTTCTTCGACGTTATTTATTATTTGGTGCATTAACTTAAAAAAAAGGTTACATTTTCAAAGTGCAGTCATATTAATTATAGCCGTCAGCAATCAGAGAGAAAAAAAAAAAGAAAAAAGTTGTGACATATATTCTATTTACAGCTGTTGTCTATTTGTTTACAACGGGATGGGGAGCGAGATGCGCCACACACAAAAAAAAAAAAAAAAAAAAAAAAAAAAAAAATCAACATTCATAAATAAAAGTCATCGCGGAGAGGGGGGGGGAGCCGTGCCGCAAAGCGATAATGTCGCATTTAAAGTAATAACGGTCAATTACTGGATCCGCTCCTCCAACTACGGCCGCTGCACAAATAATAAGTTTTCTTTGTGTGGCAGTAGTGAGCTGACGTCAGGTCGGTTCCTTGAAGTGGAGCTGAATAAACCTTGAGAAGAGTCTCCTTCAATCTGCTGTTAGTAACTAACACACACGCACGCACGCAACCGAGACTCAATTACTGGCCAATTCCCTTCTTTATCATTCGTCCCCGACCTCTTTCATAACCAAAAGCGACCAAGGAAGAGAGGGGGGTAAAAAAAAAAAAAAAGACACAAGAGAGGCGACAAGAAGAGCAAACCGAAGAGTTAGTTGATCTAAAGAAGCCGCACGCTGGAAATAAGTAAAGTGTCGAAACTAAAAAAAGGTAAGCGTTTCTTTTTTTTTTTCTTCATCTTTTTTTCTTTCACGTATTTCTCTGACGCTTGTTTTCAAGCCCCGTCACAGAAACAAGCGGCGAGCACCGCTTTAGAAGAGCTGGCTTCGCTTCTAATTTCTTTCTTTTTTTTTGAGGATACTTTGTTGTCTTGCTTGGATGTAACTCATCCGGTCGGCGTGTCCGGAGGTCGTCGGCGGTGCATTTATTAAAGTTTTACCTCTTTAATCATTAAAACCAAGTGTTTTTTTTCTTTCTTTCTCTCTTTCTTTCCGTCTCTCCCCGAGTGGCGGTGACGACCTGATAGTGGGAATCGTCTTTGTGTCCCTCTTTCCTTTCTCTCGCACCGTTCCCTCTTGTTTGATAACTAGTTTTAATCGTTGTGGTTTTTGAACTTTTAAGCCTTTGTGGCGTTTTTGTTGTTGTTGGTGGTGTTTTTCTCTTTTGTATTTGGCCGTTTAAACGAGCCGTTGGGGCCGTTTTTCGGTCCGTAGTTTAACCGTCAACAGTGTCGCGAGACACGGAGGAGGAGGGTGGCAGGCTGGACTGCCGCTGGTCCACTTCAGCGGTCCCTCGACGCGAAAATACAACAAATTGCCACTAATTTATAAACATTCCCGTCTGTTTGGGTTAAGTTTAGAGCGAGTATTATTCATTTATTTTCCGGAGTCGGAGTTTAGTTTTTTTTTTTCTTTTTTTTCTCTCTCTCTCTCTCTCTCTCTCTCTCTGCTGTGTTGTCGGCCGGGGCTTCGCCGGGGTTGCTGCTAATCGCGGTCGCTTCCTCAAACCGAGGCGAGCTAGCAGCCGCTTGGCTGACTTGCTGAAATTTATCCCTTTGTGTACATTACAATATCCTCCATTTTTTTTCTGCCCCCTTCCAAAACAACAAGCCTCTCGCCATCTTGGTTGTTTTAAATTCGTCCCTCAAGCACCCCTAGCCTGTCCTTCTCTCCTCTCTCTCTCTCTCTCTCCCCCCTCTATCTCTCCCTCTCTCTCTACACACACACAAACACTTTTGACTACTTTAGTTGGAAATGGATCCACGTTTTTTTTTCTTTCGCTCTCTCTTAAGTTTTAGCAAAGTTTTTTACGCGCTGTCAAATAAAAAAAGAAAAGAAAAAGGAAGCGAAGCTTTTTATGAAGCCGCTTTAGAAAGAAACGTGAGGGTTAAATGCACCTTTTTTGCCATCGTCTTTGAAGCTTAGATTAAAAGAACGTGACGTTGATTTTTTATAAACCTTAAAACACGACGTGGTGCGTTAAGGTTGCAATGTTTGACTCGGACAGGTGAATGCTGGCGCAGTTTGACTCAAGTTACTCATTTTATATTTCTCCTATGTTGAGCTCGGTGGTGTTTTATTTTTTTTTTTAGAGTTGCTTGGCCTGCGCTGAACATGAATGAATGGAGGAAGGAAGTAAGGAAAGGAGGAAGGGAGGGAGGAAAGGACTGATGCTAGCCTTAATTACCAAGAATGCTAATGAGAGTTACAATAAAGTACTTGATGCTACATAACGATTAAACACAATTATGATGGCATTTCCTTGTAAAAACAGCAATGCTTGTAACACCTTGTCCACAACAGTCTAATTAGGAAATGGCTTTTTACTATTTGTTTTGCTTTTGTTTTGCTTCTTCAAGTTTCACCACAGAGATCTTTGTACATGGCCGCTCACCGTGACCCCTCCTCCACTCTAGAATGCTTTGATGCCTGTTTGCACGTTTTCCAGACAGGACACTTGTCCTATTTATTTTCCACCGTTTTTTTTGCCTCGTGCATGTGCTCAAGCCCTTCCCCTAAGGTAGAGCCTGATCTCACCATCTTCTCCGTGTCCTATAAGCAGGGAAATAGGAGGAGGAAGAGGAGGGAGAGAGGGAGGGAGGGATGAAAACACACAGAACAAATGCTTTGAAATGGAAAATCTGATCATTTCACCTCCCACCTCTTTTGTTTGCCCGTTTATTGCTGCGAAAGCCGGAGTGCAGAGGAGCAGATGTTTAGCCAAACATGAAGGCGCGGTGCCTCTGTCCTTATGGGGAATGGCTCTCGTTCCTTTCTCCGCTGCTGATGCATCGACATGACAGCTGCTTGATTTCATGGGGCTGCTAGGAAGCCATTAGTGGTATCAGTGAATTGAAACAGAACGGCGTCTTTCAACTTTTCTATCTATTTGGCCCTGTTTTAGTCAGATTTTTGTTTTGAAGATTGTTGTTTTTGTTTTTTTGTTTTTTTTTTACACTCGTGTGTGCGTGTGTGTGCATGTAAGTGCTGGGCGTGCAAACTGACGAGAAGTGCAAATACGTTTGTGCACCGTGTTTTTGTCGTAATTAAGAGAGATTGAGCAAGAGCAAAAGTGAAAAAAAAAGGGGAACAAATCTGTCAGAGATTGTTTGCCGTGTTGGTTTGAAATGAAAGCACACTGTGCTACCTCAAGCACACTCAAATCGGAGAGAGATCCTTCCTTGCTAGGCCAAGGGAAAAAAAACAAAAAAAAAAACAGTCAGCCCTGCTGGAGTTTTATTTTCGCTTTTCTTCTCCGTCTCCCTCTAAAATTGGAACTGTTGTTTTTGAGGAGATAAAGGGGGGACTTCCGCTTGACTTGAACATTTAGGAATTAAGGATATACATTGTTAAGCCCTATTTGCATGTCTACCAGAATCACAGCAAATGGTTGCTATTGACTAAGCTGATTAGGTGAAATTAGGTTCACAAGCTCTGTGTGTAGGGTTGCTGAATCTGACAGAACTTGGACAGCTTTTGAGAAGGCAATCCCATGTGCACACAGGCCTGGATTCTCTTTAATCCCCTTCTATTGAATATAAAGTTTCTTTTTATTTTTCTAAAGAGGAACCTCTAGTTTATCTTCTTTCAGAAAGGCGCTAAAGTGGGCTTTATTAGGTGTGTGTGATGCAGTATAACATTATTCAGTTTGAGGCAACCCTCACATTTTTTGGCATTGCAATGATCGTTTTGCATTACACCTAATTACGCCGGATGATTAGCATTATCAGGAAGTTTTCATGCACCAACATGCTGTACATGGTATGGTAAATCTCCCCAAGTGTAGCATCTTACAGTTTTGAACTGTAAGATGAAGAAAAAATAAAATGCGTTTGTAAAATGGATCAACAGCCTTGCTATTGTTCCGACTGATGACGGCGGGGAAAAGAGGTCGCAACACCTTAAACCAGCGATTAAGCAGCGTTTGAGTGCATCTGCATCAATGACTAGCATTACAGCAAAGAGAGTTTATAGGGAGTATGTTGATTTAATCGTTTCTCAGTATCGTCAAAAGGGCGTTTAAAAGCAATATCGTCCTAACTCCTTCCCACAGTTAAAAACTATTGCTGACTATCTAACTTTACATGGAAACTGAAGTGCGTCCTGTACTCCTTTGTGGTGTCAACACTCAGACCATTCTGTGGTTTACGTAAGATGGTCGAGGGCCAAATCAATAATTAAAGAAAACATAGTGTTTGCATCAATACTCACATGCAGATGCGTAACTCGTTATCTTGCTCGGCGAGGAAGTCTTTCCTAGAGCCGCGCAATACGTCCAATCACAGTCGAAGATGTCAATCTGTGCGCAATATCGCAACTCCAAAGGATTGCTTGGTCACAATAGTCGGTAGGCTATCATGTTTCAGTTGCCATGCAAACATGGTGCATTCTCTTTGTACGTTTTCTGAGTTTCTATTAGGAAAAACGACAAGGATTCTCATTGAAGTCAATATTCCCACAGGAAAGTCAGAGACTAAAAGCTCTGGGTGTCTGTTAGCCTAGCGTGTGCTATCCAAAGAGGCACAGTAGCCATATTGGATACTGACCTCGAGACTGCCTGCATACTGGAAGGTGTGAAAGCTGATATAAGGTATAAAAATAATAATATGGTGCTTTATTTGTCATTATGCATAGAATGTACATACAACAAAATTTTGTAGATCAGATGGACGGTTAGCCTGAGCGCACCGCCACTAATGGCCGACCTGACTTGACCTGGCCTTTAAATTTATATATAAACCATTTATTAGCGCTTACGGTGATTCGTTTCTCATTAAACCAAAGGCTTAAATATTCATGTAAAACATTTGTCTGTGGGCATGTTCCTTCAGTTCCTTTAACCTTTTTCTACATGGGCCAAAATCACCAAGCTGAAAGTACACGTGAGCTAAAAAATAAATAAATGCAAAAACAACTTTTCTTTTTACCCCAATAACAACTAAACATGCAATATTTTGATAGAACAAAGTATTTAAACCTTTGTAGAAAAAAAATCTGTAAATGATTCAAACTATAAAGGGGAAAACTATAATGGTGGCACATGGGTCACTCTTCGGAAAAAAAAAAAACGCTTGCTGCATCTTTGCCTGCGCCTAAGTCTGCTATTGAGTGAACGTCGCTGGATATTTGTGTTTTCACTTAGTATGAAATTAGAATGGAAAAAAACAACCATGTGGTTAATAAAAGATTACTACTTTATGTTGTATCTAAAACTTTCCATTTTAAGAAGATTTTTATTTGTCAGTGGAAAAAAAAAAAATCACTGCAAAAAAAGAAAAAAAGTCCTTTTCCATCAGGATTGTTTTTCTCTTTCTGTTACATCTACATGACAACATTTTAAGTATCTGTGCACACAACACCAGTAGAATCGTTAAAACTAATTTCCCTGCCACACCGCTAGTGGGTGATATGTTCTTTAAAACTCAACAACATGCGTATAAACCCTCCCTGCTGATAAAGGTGGCACAACCAGGTATGTGCCGGGGCCTCCCCCACGCAGACAGGTTCCGCTTTTCCCAGTAAACACAACAACGGAGAACGCGATGTTTTCAAAACGTTACACTTTGGAGCCCGTTTCTGGAGGAAACGTGCTCCGTGTAGACGAACAGTAGAAACACAACAAAACTTTTCCATTTTCACTAAAAAAGCCTAGACCTCTATCAACTCGGGTGGGAAGTAATTTCCAGCTCGGAAAGTCCGAGATAAATGGAATGCAGCGTTAAAGCCTGGTTTCCCAAATAAATTTAATAACTCGTTTTGACTTTTCGTTTCCAGATTTAGAAGTTAGTGACCAATATTCGTGAGGAAGTTGTGATGATGAAAATGAAAGAGTAGCGAGGAAAATGTAGGCTTATCACAACTTTATTGTTACAATAGTCCTAATAATACCACAAGTTTTATTTTTCCGCTTATAACGTCACCCTTCACTACCTTTAAAAAAAAAAAAAAAACTCTTGGTGTTCAATCAATGTTTTATGTTGTAGTTGGCCACAGACTTCGGAGACGTCGCAACCAATCTTAACGAGAATTATAGCCATCTGCTTGCACCACCAAATCTGTGCATGCTAGTGACGATAGAGAGCTGTGAAATTTAGAGAGGAAGTGGAGACCTGCTCTTAACCAGATGACTCAAGAAACTCGTGTTAGACAGAGTTCTGGTCAGATTTCTTCATCTCCTCCCAACCCGGGGCGTCGCTCACGAACGGAAGCACAGGCGTGTATTCGGGAAAACGCCGCACATTAATTGACATATGAAGAAAGCGATTGCCACAACAGATGGGTCAGACGTACAGATTATCCTTTTAACACCTGATCGTTCCTCTACGGAGGATAAACTAAAAGCTTAAGTTGTAGATGGATTGAAGATGCACTACTGTGTGTCTGTCTTGGTCCTTCGTTCTGATTGACGCACGCTCACAAGGTTTTTGCATTTATTTTTTTGAAGGTTAGTTAGACCTCGGATGATCTCACTGACCTCGTGTCACCTCGCTATTTTTGGTAGCGCTTCCTGCTCCGCCGAACGTCCACTGCTAATCCACACAAAGAATCGTCTACAGTGCATTCTTGGCGACAGCTGCTTTTAAAGCCAGCCTTTTCAAATATTGTGGCTATCTTTGACCGGCGTGGTTCGCACCCATCTGTGCAGCGAGAGTGCAGCTCCGGTTTGAAAGCCTAGCTAATGAGACGGGGCACATATGCCTCCTGTTGTAGGAGCGAGTAAACAATCTCCACTGTTAATTAAGACTAAACAAATCAACACTCGCCCCGGTTTTTTTTTCCCTCTGCATTTCTACGCGGATTACATATGGCGGATTAATTACGGAACAATAAGCGGCGGGAAGTGCAAGCGGGTCACCCTGCGCCGACTTTCGGGAGACAGAGCGGCCAAATTTGGGAGGGAAAGGCGATAAGCTGCTTCTTTTTTGCGCCGCGTCCCGTGGGCCTCTATTTATCATTCAATGTGAGAATTTCCTTGATGAAAGTCAAGGTTGTTTGCGCATTCGCCGTCTCGTTGGGACGCATGCTTCTCCACCAGCAAGGTGAAAAGGTGGATTTTTAATTTTTTTTTCTTCCCTCCCCTTCCCGAAGAGACACCTGGCTTGGAAAGTCCGTGCTAGTTTCGTCTAATGAAGTCTCAAAAGGTCCTTATGAGTGTTCCACTTCAGGGTTGTTTCTTTTTTTTTCTTCTTTCTTTCTTTTTGCTTTGTTTTGTACATCGGCGCGGAGGGTGAAAACACAAACGCGCCTCGTGTTTTGCGGCGCCGCGCGGAACAGCGGAGCGCGCCGCTCCTCATTATTCAGTATGTTTCTGTTGCATATTCATGTTTAGGTCGGCGCTCCGAGTGAGCTGAAAAGCATCCATTTAACGTGGCCTTTTGTGAAACCTAACACGGACATGACATGGCAGCGTTATGAAAGCGTTTTTCACATCACTGGTATTTTTTATTTATTTTTTTTTTGCTCCATGAAAGACGGCCATTCATGCTCTGTCGGTGTTAAGAGAAGCAGCTGGATGGAGTAAGCTGAAGCAGCAGAAACGCGCCGGTGCCGGGGTTTTGTTTTCCTGTGAAAAAAAAAAAAAAAACACACACACAAGATGTTTACTTGGCTTTATTTATTTATTTATTTATTTATTTCCTCCTCGCGTCCTTAGCCTTCCTATCTGGGCACAGAAACCTGATTACAGCACGGAGGTCTGAAAAGACCTGCTATACAGTTTGACGTTTGCCGCACCGTGACATTTCCAATCTGTGGCAGAGGGGGCCTGTAAATATACATTTCTCCAGGACACTCTGGCTGCGCTGCAACAGGAGAGGAAATGAGTGGAAAAGAAATAGGAAGAAGGTTTGAATGGCGGAATGGGAATGATATTGGTTTCCCCACTGGTGTTCCTCTTGGGTCAGTGGGGTTCTCCATGGCACAGGCCGCCGCGCCATGTAAGCCTCGCTGGGCTTTAAACCTTGACGCACACACATAGCTGTCAGAACACAGGGACAGCAAACACACACACATATATACACACACTCACACAGAGACACACAAATGCGCGAGATTGCACCTCGACAGCCCCCCCTGTTTATTGATCTTCTTCAGCATTAAAAATCTGGTCACTGCTGCCACAAAGGCTTTTTATTTTAGCTGCGCTGGCAAAGCCCTGCTCCAAGCTGAGCCAGAATTTAAAATATTTAACTCCTACATAGCACCCGGGAGAAGGACAAGGATGCGGCTTCAAACCGCGACGTGTGCGGCTGCTCGCAAACCGTCACGTTGATGAAATCCCGTACCCGGTTCGTTCAGTCGCGTGAGTTCGACTCCCGTCTCCAGCCAGAACGGCTTCTGTCGCTGACGCGTTCTGATTCCCGACCGCTCGCTAACGTGGCCTCACCTCGCTGGGATCGCTGGCGCTGATTCGCCGGCAGTGAGTGGATTAGTCATGACTGTGCCTGGGACAAGCTGCTGTTTTTAGCATATTAAGGTTAAAAAGGGATACTCATGTGTAGAGAGGCAACTCGCAGAGCTTAATCCACACAAAGCCCCCGCAAAGCGCACACTTTTACAGTAACTCTTGTCTCCCGCGCAAGCACGGCGCCCTTTTCGCTCTGTCCGGTCTCAGCGCATGCGAAGCGACGCATCGACAGCGTTTCCCCATTTTTTTTTTTCTTCTTCTTCTTCTTGGGAAATTGTCGGTTTTCAGTTAGCACCAGGTGGCGAAGAGGAAATGGGCCGACCAGCTCCGTTTCGAGCTCCATTTCGAAATAATTCGTCCTAAAAAGGTCAAAGCACATCTCAGTGATTTCAAAACGCTGCTGCGCTGTAGTGGAAATGTGCATTGCATGAGCATTACTTATTAAGTACACCAGCAGGCAGTCAAACTACAGGCTCTCTTCATCCAGTTGAACCTGCTGCTGCTGCTGTTGCCCCCCCCACCCCCACCCCCACCCCGCTCGCCCCCGTCCAGCTCAGAAAGCTTCGCCCCGCTCCGTCTGTGGCATTGTGCCGCCTTTCTCCCTCTCTGCGTGTCTGTCTGTCCCTCTGCCTCGCTGTCTGTCTCTCTGTTGCGCTTGTGTTCGCTCTTTCTGAACGATGACACTGAGAGACAGCTGTAACGTGAGACGCCTCCCGATCCTGGCAGGGGCTTCGAAAGCTGAGGCAGGAGGGAGGGAGAAGGCCTTTATCTGAGACTGGGGGTGCTGACCTCCCCTCATTCCTCGTCTCTCTTTCTCCTCCCTTTTTTTCACCCCCTCCCTCTCTCCCTCTGTGTCCGTTTGCATACTATATCCTCCCCCCATCAGCAGAAGCCAAGACAGCACTCTTGTGAAGTGAAACGCGCAGAGAGTTTAGCCATATTGAAAACCCGACGGACGGCGTTGTCCGTCTCTGTGCCACTTTAATCCGCCGACATCTCTCCCATCGTTAAGGGAGCAACTTAAGTTGTGTTGTCTTGGGTGCGACCGGTGTTTGCGATCCGCTCGAGGACGTGTCCTCTTTGTGTGCGTTCATGTGGACGGAAACATTCTCTGGACTCCAGGCTACGGTTGCTAAATCCTGTACGAGAGCTCCCGTGTGTAATCCAAACATTTAGAGCTAATTTAAGCACGCAGGCAGAAGCAGCATCCTTTAAGAAACAACAGCTCTCCCCCCCCCCTCCCCTCCGCAACCCTCCTCTCTGTGTGTGTGTGTGTGTGGATGTCTTGTTGTCGCTGGAGGGAAATGAAAGTACTCAATCACTCACCTGTCAGAGTACTTCAAAATCCGCCCATAACACAGTGGCGCGCGCACACTCCCGCACACGGACACATATGTGCATTCACTCTCGCCCCTGAGGGTTTGACAGGACTGGCCCTTTATTGACTCCCTTGATAAAGGAGACAGCAGATCCATTTAATAGAAGCTCCACACACACAGGGGCTGAAATCAAAGTGGATTCACATCTGCTCTCCACACAGCACTACTATATCCTCCACCCCCCTCCATCCCACCCCTCTCTGCTCATCAGTTTTTAAAAAAAATGGTTGCTTTGATGGTTGAGCCGGTACCAATAGACGCCATGACGTTGTTCGCCGCATCTAACGCCAGCAGTTTCCACGCGCCGCATGCCAAGCTAGCTCCGAGTCGCCTCCTCACCCCATCTTGGGGGGGGCATTGCTCAGAGCGTAATAACGTCATGATGCAAAGCCCAGCAGGGGTGGTAGGCATGTTCCACTGGCTTCGGCCCTTTGCTTCCCAGTCGGCTCTGTTCTGCGCCGAGTGTCCTGGAAGGCCACTTAGCCAAGAGGCTGCTGGGAGGAGACGCGACAGCTGTGCCGGTCAAGGCGACTCCCACCTTCACACGTCATTGCGACGCCCCGTCAAAGGCCGGAGAGGTGATGTGGCGAACCTGTGGCGTGCTCCTGCGCCGGCCTGATTCTCCTGGCTAGGCAGGATGCTACCGATAGGGCCATCGAGACGAACAGATACGAAGCGAGGCCACGTCGGCTATCTAAACCAGATTCATCTCGCAGAGAGACGTAAGAAATAGAGGTGGATTGCTTAATGTGGCTTTAGGCTCCCCCCGCCAGTAAGAGGAAAGTTATCGCGGCAGCTCAGAAACACGCGTACACACAGACCAAAGAAAAGAAGCACACAATCAGGCCTGTTTTTTTTTTTTTTAGTATATTTTCCACCTCTCACAAATGGATCGCGCTAATGCTCGGAGCTTTTCACCGGTCTCAAAGCGCTTTACTTCGGCGCGTGGTGTAACACGTTCCCTTGAGATGGCACTAGCTCCATCAAGTCAAGGAAGAAACCATTTAGCAGAATGACAAACACACACATATATTCAAGCAGCACGGCACCGGGAGGCCGGGGGGGGGGGGGGGGGGGGGGGGGGGGTATTCGGTTTGCACTCAGACAAACGATTCTCACACAAGTTCTTTATTCCTCCTCTAACGCTCCCCTTCTTTTTTTTGCCCCCGAACGTACACTTACTCGCACACAAAAGTACTCGCACAGAGATTCCATTTTGTCAGCTTTCAGCCCCAGATCATGTAACGATAAAAGATGCTGCCCTGCAGTTAGACACTGCCAGTAAATCACAGGGCAAAGAAAGCTGGGAGAAGCACTTATTTTTAAGCAGCATGAGAGACCACACTGGGGCTGGGGTTGGATGGGGGTGGGAGGGAGGTGGGGGGGGGGGGGTGTTGAGACAGATAGGGTAAGACAGAGAGAGAGAGGTAGAGAGAGCTTCTTTGTGCACTGTGTACTGGCATTGTGTGTGATGAAGAGATGAATCACTGCTATTTAGGGATTGGTTTCCTGCGACTGATTGTGTGACGACTTGGTGGCGGACAGACTGTCAAGACTTGCCTGTTTTGTTCGAGGGGCTTCAGGAAAATGTCTGCGGCCAAGTCTCGCCTAAACTCCCTCCCACAGGCAGCGCCGTGCCAGAGATCAGCAGAGACAAACACCGCAGCGGTGTCGCTCCTCTAACAGGCCATCAAATATTAAAGGGAAATAGATTTTAGGCTAATCTCAATATGTATATTTCCAGAGTACACTTGTTCTCCATGCTCCACTACCAAACAGCCCACACAAATTCTTTCTTTCTTTCTTTCTTTCTTTCTTTCTTTCTTTCTTTCTTTCTTTCTTTCTTTCTCTCTCCCTCCTTCCCTTCCCTCCCTCCCCCCCCCCTCTCTGTGGTTGATACAGACGTATGACCCGTGTGTTTACCACTGCGCAGATGTCAGCGAGCTGCTGTACGTATCTGAAAAACTAAAGTCAACATCTGTTCATGTGAGGAAGCAGTGGTGGTAGATTAGGAAACCCAAACAAGACAATCCGGGCAAACGTTAGCACAGTTCGGTTGCACACTGCCCACGTGCCAACGTGTCTGAAGTGTAAAAAGCAAGTATTATTCGGGCAGAGTCGTGCCGGGTGGGGTGGGGTGGGGGCAGGGGTTGTGTTAATAAAAATGATGCTATAGTGTAATGAAAATAATTTGAGAGGAATTCAAAGGCAGAAGGGGCGTACCCTTTGATGCTAGCCGGTCAGTGAATAATCTCACTTTTGCTGATGACGGTGCAGTTTGTCTTGCGGGTGTAATGTGCGATACCGTCCTGCCTGCCCAGCTTCACGGCCGATCCGTGCAGACGAGTTGAAAAATCTTCTCGGCTTATCCGGTCCGCCCCAACCGCGGCCCAGCTAAAGAGCGCTCACAGTTTGAATGGCTCGTCTCACCGTTGGCCTCAACGTTTGGCGTCCCTCGGCTGGTGACCGACCGTACAGGAGATCCAGCCTTCCTATGATCGCCGAGTTGCCCTTTCTCCACACTCTTAATGTTGCCCCCCCCTCCTCTTTCTGTACGAGCCTGAGGCCCAGACTTTTCTGAGGCAGGACTGTGTCAACCAGGTGTCTCCCTCAGATTCTTCGGTCTATTTCTGAAGGCAATGCCGGCAGCAAGTACCCATTAAAGGGGGGTTCTGCATGCAGCCTGCGGTGGTCCAACCACCCCAGCAGAAAGCTGCTCTTTTCCAAGCTACGGCTTGGCTGTTAATCTGACAGCAGGATGGTGAACTCTGTTATCTCTGCCGTCATCAAATGGGGAATAATTTGGTCCTAGATAATTTGCCCACCCGTGTAAATCAGCGTTTATTGGGATTTCTGCAACTTTCCTTACTTAAATAGGTTCCTGTTCATATTTCACGGTACTTTCTTTCTGTAACAAACCCTTCTGTGTGTCAGTGTGGCTGCTTGGCTCGTGTCTGTGTTACATTACCCTGTCAGCTGTTGGGATTCGGTTGTCTTTGTGTTAGGCAGGGTTCTTATTCAGAACTTTGTTCTGCTGTCGTGTAAAAGATATTGTAATTGGCCCAATACAGTAAACATAGATCATTTTTTGGGGAGTTTCTGGTCACTGTCTTCGTTTTAAACCTAACAGGCTACTGTTTTTATCCAGGTCTGTGTGTGTGTGTGTGTGTGTGTTTGCAAATAGTTCTGTGATCCTGTCACTGTTTAGGATCACTGGTCGGAGGGATTGGTCTCACACCATGGGTCATGACATCTTTGTGCAGCTATATTTGCCTGTCTAATGTACTTTTTTTAAAACAGGCAGCCAACCTGCAGCTTTGTTTTGAAACCGAACTTGTTAAAAATGACTTCTACTGTTGGATTATTTGGAAAAACAGCCACAAAGTGTGTTGCTTTTGTCCTGCTGGAGGAAGAAAAGTTTGTCCGACACGGCATTTCTAGGTTCATTGAAAGGTTAGATATATTTCAGAGATGAAGTAGGAACTTATAAATGTATATAAACCATACTGTGATATCAATTTTAGGTCATGGTACCCAGCCCAGCTTGAATCTGTGTTCAAATATAAAAAAAGTAATAAATATTTAATAAAATTATACAGTTCAGAACTCGACTAATTTGAAACAAGACTAAGTTATCTTGACCAAAAAAAAGTTGCTCACATCGTGGTGCAGCCGTTGACAGATCCTATCCATTCCTTTAAACTTTGGCTAAATCTATCGTCTGAATAAATTGTCACCTCCTCTGTTTGCTGCTAATTGATCTCTTTGCATTTTAATTTCAGGCAGTGGCACAGATTAGTTGTGTTGCTGAGTGGTGCAGACACCTCCGAGGGCGGAATCAGGCATCAACTGGGAGACATTAGAAAAATAACAAAGCACAACGGACCTAAATAATGACGATGTAAAACATCTTTTCGTTTAGGACTCTCATGTTGTTTTGGTGATTTTTTTAAATGCTAAGATCGACCTTGAAAGATAAATTCAAAGAGCTGACCAGCCCGGGCATCTTAACATGAATCATAAAATAACTTCCAAGACGTGACTTCTCTTTGCCTTTCTAATAAGTCAAAACTGCTGTTTTTCCGCCTGCTATTCTGGTTCCAGTTGAATAGTGTTCCTGTTACTGCATTATGTAATGGCTCCCCAAGCTTTCTTACATCATGCTTCGATCAAACGATTCTTTTCATTTCAACTTTTGGATTGGTGTTTTGGATTAAACCAAGCTAAATATTGAAGTGATGCTAAAATAACTGTGAATCACTCCCTGATTGTGAAATAGTTGTCAGTTGCAGCCTAAATACCACCGGCATGATTCATGCAGACGTTTTTTTACTCAATCGGGGTTGAAGGCAAAAGCTTGTTCTTTTTTTTTTTTTTTTTTTTTTTTGTTCAAATCCACGTGCCATTGATGTAAAAAAACCCGCTAAGATCTAACAGTAAAATGAGGTTAATAGACTAACAGGCTGATTCTCAGTCAGGCAAATGATGGCAGACAGCGTTGGCTTTCTGATCCAGTGTAATTCACCTGCCTCATGGCTGGCAAATCACATTTCGGCGCTGAAGTCCTATGAGCAGAGGATCCTTTAATCATCAGCTAATAGGCCTTTATGAAAAAGCTGAAGATGAATTCAGCCTACCTGGCTCTCTGTTGTCATTATCACGCCGATGAGCTATCAAAGTGTTTGTGTGTGCCTGCAGCCTTGCCGTGTGTGTGTGTGTGTGTGTGTGTGTGTGTCTAGATAATGTAGGGAGCCATTACAGCTAGCCTGATCAGTTTAGGCCCTATCAATACAGCCAGAACCCCCCCGTCTGATGACGAGGCGAGCCGCGATGAACCCGACGCGCGTTGGATTCCCAGCCACAGACGTCGGCGTGGCCGCGGGCCGTCTGAACAGACAGGATCATTTAGAGCTGTTTAAGAGCTAGCTCCAGTGACATGAAAGAGGCAGAGAGGAGGAGGAGGAAGAAGGAGGGGGGGAAAAAAAACAAAAAAAAAAAAACTTGGTGAGAACATAAACGTTGACTTTTCAGCAGTTTGGATGTCTATGCCCGGTCGTGCCAATGCGGCGTTCGCAAAAGGCTGGACTTTGTCGCCGCTGACCAGATGGATGTGTTTACAGACAACAGAACCTTGTTAGATAGCTGCCCACACACGCTACAACGCCGCTCTTGTGTTGGTGTCGTCTGGATGGAAACGTTTGCCTTGCTTCTTTGATTCCCCCCCCCCTCCACCTCCACCTCCACCTCCACCTCCGACTTTGAGGAGGAGAACCTGGCTTTTGGAGTCGTCCCACTTTAACACCGTCCCCAACCTTTCTCGCTCACTTGGTACAGTACAAATTAGGCCACAGTGGTGCAAATGAAAGTTAAAAAAAAAATCTTTGTGTGCATTTTGACCGCCGTGTATACAAAGCAGGGTGGTGTCTGTTATGGTGAGCTGCGTAGATTAGGCTCAGGCTCCGAGCGCGCAGCAGAGCCTCGTAGACAATGCATGAAAGACGGGCGTGAGAACGCCGGTAAGGCTTGGTTCTCTGCAAGAACTGTCTTGTGTTTAGGGAAAATATCCTCACGCTCACAGCTCCGATGTCTGGATCCATTTCTAGCAAACAGGTTTTGCAAGAAAAGGGCTCAGGGAGACAGAGAGACTTTTTTTTTTTTTTTTTTTTTTTTTTTGGGTGAGTGTGAGTGTGTTTCTGAGTGTGCAAGAGTGTTTGAGTGTAGCCACAGCTGCACAAGTGTGTGTGTTTTTTTTTTTTTTTTTGAACATCACTGTATTTTTGGCTTGATGTGCCTGAAAACCGCAAATACAAAGATGTGTAACTGCAAAATTGATACAGGTTAGTTTCAGGAGGTTCACCCTGTTTGTTTTTTTTTTTGTTTTTTTCATGTCAGCGTAATGAAAGCGCTCTGCCGCCATATCAGACCCGGGCATGTTGTAGGCACCTCATACCTCTGACTCAGGTTGTAGATTGAACCCGAGCTTAAGTGAGCATTTGTTTCTGCCTCTTCTCCAGGTGGTACAGCAGTTATGTCAAAGAGCTGAAGACATCTCTAACAGTGAGTACACGCTGTTGTTTCCCCCTCTCTCTCTCTCTTTGCCCTGCCGCTCGCATGCATGTCTGTGTGTTGCAAGAGAGTCGATGCGTGACTTTTTCAAATACATATTGTCACACACTTCTGCTTTTACTGTTTTTTTTTCCCGTGGCACGTCAAAACAAACTTGCAGACTCCTCCAGTTTCAGGCCTAATTTGATTTTTATTCATTCAGTGAAAGAGGATGTTTTTTTTTTTTTCTTCTTCTTCTCCTTCTTCCCCAATTAAATTGAACAAGAGCCCCCTTGAAAAGCAGTTGTTATGATTACATTACAAATTCGGGGGTTCATTCAGTGAATCAGGCAATTAATTAGATTTCCTCCATTCTAATCAGAATATTTGTATGAAACGTAGAAGCCTAATAAACATTCTTTGAGTTTGCTATCTGTTCGCGCCCAACACAGAATCTAAATGGCTGTTAACTGAGCCTGACAGGCGCGCTGTTTATGTGGACTGCGATGTGCGGCTTTAATTCTCTCCTTTCTCCGAAGCGTCCTTTTCTTCTCCGTTTGTCTCACTCTCTGTTTGCGAGCGCGAGCTGTACTCAGGGGTGCGGCTGCATCCTCAAGGCTTCAGCACACACAAACACACACATGCACGCTCATCAAGGTGGCAGAGTTTTTTTTTTTTTTTTTTTTAGGTTTTTAGCTCCACACACACACAGACAATGACTTGCACTTTTTCTCTCCCGTCTCCCAAGAAGGCCCCCGTGCCGCTGAGTGTGTCATCAGATCAAATAGGATCTTTTATAAGAAGGTTTTCATTGAATGCGGAGCTCAGGGAAATACTTGTTTCGCATGTGACTGTCTCTCTCTTTTTTTTTTTTTTTTTTTTAGCCCAGTGTGTTGCCAGACCTGATTCTATCAGGTCTAACGTTACCGCTTCATCTCTCACGATGAATGATACATTACACCCCCTCTCCCCGGCGCAGGCTGGTGCGGGTAGGTTGTATCGTTTGTGATAAGTATTGACGAATCCTCTCCTGGGGAATCAATTTTGATGGGGGGGGGTTGGAGGGGGGGGGGGGTTATCCTCGTAGCTCAACCCCCACAGCTGGCTGTTCCTAACCGCTGCCTTGGCTGCCTGACTCTTCCTGCAGCCCCGTGGAGAACAAGCACAGCAGAGCACAGGGAAAGATGGAGCTCATCCAAACAGCTATGGTGTAATTAGCTGACATTTGTTGCTTGGAAGACAAGGGAAGGGGAAAAAAAAAACGACGAAGCTGCTCCACTCAAACACCCAAAGGAATATGCAAATGTTGAAAGAGAGCGGAGAGAAAACAGACAAAAAAAAGAAGTGTGTTTAATGGCACGGAGATATAAAACATTCCTACATGACATGTGTGCGTAATTTCGTGTGTTATGAACCCGTTGAACTTTATGTGAGCGGTTTCACGCCGGTGCTCTTTAACCCGGAGGGATGAACTCCCGGTCTTCACCATGCTAGGATGAAAACGACGCTCTCCTTTTCTCCCCCTCTCTGCTGTTTGGCGTTCTTGCTTTGCGGAGCATGTCTCAAGGGGGGGGGGGGTGCTTTTCAGCTACCTCAGCAAGGCGTTACACAACAGAGCTACACGGTACCCACATGAAGCATCCATCCACAGGGCCGGGATGAGTCTTCAGGTTCCAGGGGAAAGGAAGGAAAAGCAAAAGAGAAAAAAACAACATCATGCGAACGTGCGCCGTCGGTGTGTCGGTGCGTGTCTGCGCGTTTAAGGAAAAAGGGCGCCGCAACGCTCAACGCAGGCCCATCTGCTTGATCCGAGCTGGAAAACGCAGCGCTGTTTAATGGCAAAACACTGAGTGGCAGGGAGGTGTGCAAAGAAGGGAGGAGTGTGTGTGTGTGTGTGTGTGTGTGTGTCTAAGTGAGTGAGGGTGTGAGTGTGAAACAGAGAGGAATAAAGGGAGAGGGAGAAGGAGAGAGAAAAACATCTCGAAGGTCAGGAGCAGCGGGCGGCCGTAGGGGAGAGACACGTGAGACAGAGATAGTCTTGCGTCAGCCCCACAGCAGTCCGACTCTTGTGTGTGTGTGTGTGTGTGTGTGTGTGTGTGTGTGTGTGTCTCCTGTGGGGCCAGCGTTTCCATCCGCATCCTACCGTGTAGTACAACAGAGGAAGACGCCTGCTTCTATTCAGACAGACAGATAGATAGATAGATAGATAGATAGATAGATAGATAGATAGATAGATAGATAGATAGATAGATAGATAGATAGATAGATAGATAGATAGATAGATAGATAGATAGATAGATAGATAGATAGATGTGTAAATTGGAATTACGTGCATGCAGTCAGTCGTTGAGGTATGGATAATTTTTTACATGCTTCTTGTGACAGTGGAAGGGGAAATTACACCTTGTAGCCTGAGGGGAAAGAATTTGTGTCTCGCTGCCTGTCACAAAACCTGAATAATGTTTCATCAATCCCAGCAACTACTATCATTTTTCAGCGCTTGTTCGCGAGCCCTCTTTGTTTCTCGCTGTGCTCCTTTCTCCCTGTGCCCTTTAAACCGGCGCTCTGTTAGATCAGGGAAGCGTTCGAGATAACGCCTAAACATTTAGTACTTTGTACTTGCCTCGGAGCGAAGATTGTTAAAAAAAGCCACTCCGAGGGTTGTCCTCGGGATAGGGAGACGTGCAGATTCAGATTTTTTTTTTTTTTTTGGGGGGGGGCTTTACCCGTCTCCATCGTTGTGTCGCTTTCACTCCCACTCATGTTCACTTGCCTCGGCTCCTGCCTCCCTCAGCCCGCAGCCGTCTCCACGGGCTTCGGCTCTGTCTGCAGGCGGACTTTTGATTCACCCCCGCCGCCAAACGGCCTCTGCTCTCCTTGTCCTCATGCAGCGCGGGGTGAGGCTGCTCCTTTCACAGACCCTTGTGCCATGAATCACTGCTCGCACCCAGGGATCCTCGGTGCACTAAGGGGCTGCCTGCCCACACCATAATGCGTGTGGTCATGAGGGGGGCCATTTTGAATGGAGTCCAGACAAAACAGCAGCTAAAGAACCCAAGCTGTGAGCTTTCTCATGGAGGGCAACAGCAGGAGTGGTGTGTGCTTGTGTGTGCTTGTTTGTGCTCTAATGTGTTTGCTGTATCAAAGGTGAGATGTTGGACATACAGTGTTTGGGTCTGGGCATTGTACTACAACATAATTGTATAGCAGGAATTTATGAAACATTAGGAGAAGCCCTCCAAACCTGATACTGCACAAACCTTTGAGCCGTGCACAGATGCGGTTTGCAATTTGAGATGCTCAGACTCAGCCCCGATGTCTGTTTGTTAAAAACAAAGGGTTATCCAGTGTTAGTAACAGGCTGCAGGTCACAGCAGTATTACCCAGAGGAAGGAAACTGTGTTCTTCTTGTTGTTGTTTATTTACTGGGCCATCTATCAGCTTCACATCTGTTGCTGTGTCACTCGCAAAAAGTTTTTAACTGTAACATTTTTTACTTTTTCCAGATATGAATTCAAGATTGGTCACTCAGACCTTTACTGACCAGTGACAAAGTTTGGCTTAACCTTGAAATCCAGGCCCACATTTGTACAACTAAATGTGGGCTTTGGGACCTTTTTGCTCCTTTGCAAATATATATGCCATTTAGAATCTAAACACTACCATTTTGTGCTTGTAAACAGACCACTTATGTGCTTAAACCATTCTTTATTGGCTTATTTTTGTTTGCAAGAAAGCATTTTCATGAATAATAGAGATATTTCATGTATAATTCAATTGTATATTATTTTTCAGAAAACTTTGTATTACACAATAACTCAACTGATTGTGGTTGTGATTCCCGTTTGGACCAATTACTGAGTCAAATGACATATTAGCACCCCTCACTGAACCAAAATAACTCCATGACCTTGATCCCTAGACATTATTTGTGTATCTATGGACAGCCCAGTTTCATACCCGAAACGGTAGAGTACACAGTGGTCAAAACCCTTAAAGTAGGAAAGGCTGACATGGCAGAATGACCTGAAACAGTCACAATCAAAGAAATATATTGCAGCAAATTCCTTGACAGGTGTAGTTTGGACTCCAAAAGAAAATGAAACAAGATTAAAGGTATGCATGAAAAACCTTAACTTGTCCATGATCCGATTAATTCTTTATTTTATTTAGTTGATTATTTTATCTAAACCGAAAACGAAGGACAGTAACAAACGAGTTCTCAGTTTACCTGTCTTCAATGTTTAGGAAAAGAACAAATGGATTTAACCAATCAATCAAGAAAAAACTTCTTACTAATTGGTACATCACTAATGTTAATTCAGCCTGTGTTTTTTTATACGGCGCCAATTCAATGCAAATGTTATCTCAAGGCGCTTCTCAAAACTAAGGGATCCTGTTCATATCCTATCGCTCTACATTCCTGAAGTTAGGAAACAGCTTCCAGTTTCCAGGTTTCTGTTCACAACACATTTCCTCAAAGCCTTCATGTGTTCTGTTGCTTTTTGGATGTTGTAAGCGCTTGATTAGATTTTCACTGATACGCACAACTTTCCCCGTCTTACCATTGCGCGTACATCAGTGTTAGCGAAGTTTTGCTGAATAACTGTTAACTAAAACAAAAGCATAATTTTAAGGTTGAGAAGATTTCCAAGAGTCGCGACTTCAGCGCAAAAGTAACAAATCAATCGTAGTTTATTTATAATTTATGTGCCACGCTGTTGTTTAAGCGCCATTTATAGAGTCCAGTGCTGTCCAAAGTCTTTTCACATCAACCCAATTCATTATTCAACAGTAAAGTCCGGTTTCTGTGTGGTTGGACGCTAAGTTCAATGCAATCGCAACACAATTCGGTCAAGTTCAATCGATAAAACGTCTGACCGAGAATTAATGTTGTTAAACGACTGGGAATGATGATGATTGGTAGATAAGATGTGAGAAACATTCACCATGTCGGCATACAGTGTGACTGTTGCTCATGTTGCTCTTATTATTGTGGTTATTTATGGAGATTATTTAGCAGACCAAGCTCGAACATTTTCTCCCTCTCAGTCTCTCACACACACAACATGCCAGCTGTTGCCCCATGAACGCCTCCAGGTTTATTGGGTCAATCTGCTACCTTTATGGCCAAACCACATCTCTCCAACTGTTGCCTCTCTTTCTGGCACAGACCGTTGTTTGTGTCTTGACATCCTCTACAGCTTCCTGTCCCCTTTCCCTCCCTCTCTAGGTCTTATTTCCTCCCCCCCCCTTTACTTCGTACCCGCACACACCGAGCAAATATCACAGCGCCGTGATTGCGGGTTTTTTTGCCCGTAAAACGTGCCTGTGGCTCCAAGAAGTTGGTCCCCGCAGGGCCTGCGTGTCTCGGGGGCCGCTCGGACGGGCCGGGTTGTAACCTGGATACAGCTGCAGACCAGAGGAGCCATTAACGGTGCCAGGAGGCCCCCCCCAGCTCCCAGCGAGAGCTCATTACGGTTTCTGTGCAGTCACACTCGTCCTATGAAACGAAGCAGTGTGTCTGGTGAAACTAGCCAGGACACCAAGCCGCGGGGAAACTATTACGCCTTGATTCGATGAGCGAGAGAGAGAGAGAGAGAGAGAGAGAGAGAGAGAGAGAGAGAGAAGGAAAAGAACCGCGAGAGGGAAGGTTCATCAAAACAGGAAAAACGGATACCAAGAATGATATTAATCATTAAACACATCCAGCTTTCCATGAACTGTACTGTGAGAGTGTGGGTATCTGTGTGTATTGGATATGATTTGCTCTTTGTTCAGTGTGTTTGCGTGCATGTTGCGTGCTCTCTGAGGCCCGTTTCAGCTGTCTGGGTCTGCTGTGCAGATGGCTGGATTGGGGCCTGGTGAATGAGATACCCCGTTTTTTGTTCCCCCCCCCCCCCTCTCTCTCTCCTCTGTCTCTTAATCTGTCTTCCTTTTCTTTCCCTTCCTTTCTTGTCCCTTTCATTTCCTCGATACCTATTCCTGCTAAGTTTCATTTACCAGTTACATCCCCGGCTGCCTCCTCTCTTTCATCACTGCATCTGCTGAGGGCCATCTTGGGCAGGGGAGAGTTTTGCACCACTCTATTTTTCTCTCTCCCCCTCTCCCTCCTTCTTTATGCGCCTCTCAGGCCTCGGTGCGGCAGCTATACGGCGTGGCTTTGGAATGAAATGTCTCTTAACCGAGCCTTGTGCCCCGGAGCTACGGTAATTGCAGGTGAAATTCAGCTTCCTCTTTAAAATGCCATCTCTCATTTCCAGTTACCGGCGCCCCCCCCTTCCATATCTCTCCCTCTCTCTCTCTGCCTCCCCCCCCCCATCCTGCGTCTCTCTCTCTCTCTCCCTCTGGCTGTCTTTCAGAGGCGTGTGAATCCCTCAGCCCCTGTCGCGTCTCTCTGCCCCAACAGACACTCCCACAATGCACAGCGCTGATGGTTGCACAGTGATATCAGCCATGCAGAGGGAAGGGAGGGCCGCTGCCTAGACACACTCAATATGTGTGTTTGTGTTTGAGCGTCAGAGTGCAACATCACTATGTGTGTGTGTGTGAGTTTGTGGGACAAAAAAAAAAGAAAAGCTGAAAGTGTGTGTTTGTTTGGGAGCGGGTGAGAATGAGCATACGCATCTGCGTGTCCGTGTCTGTGTGTGTGTCTCCGTTTGTGTGTGTACGTAAGGGGAGTTAGAGTGTTGCGTGTGTTTTAAGTTTGTGTGCGCGCGTGTGTGTGTAGCGTCAGCAAGGCATGAGCTGTGTAGAGGTGACATCAAGGTGAACACGGCGTGCAGAACGCTCTGTCGACTCGGGAGGCAGCAAATGGCTCTGTGGCAGATGGAGTCTTTGTCAGGGAAGAGAAATGGCAGCTCAAGAGCGTCGGAGACACCCCCCCACCACCACCACCACCAACACACATAAGTACACACACACACACACACACAATCTATACGTATGTAAATTAGCATCTATATATATCCACACATAGATAACGAGACCAGCATCAATATATGTACGTTTCAAATGGTCTCTTTTACACAGAAGGTCACTCAAGCTTAAATTCATAGAAGCAACTCGTTCTTAAACCCCCACATGTGCATAGTTAAATCCACACGGGCAAAATTTCACCTACTGGTGTTGACAAGCGTACATCTACACATCTACCCTCCCTCTCCCCCCCTCTCCCTTGCTCCTCGGTGAGCTGGACCAGCGGGCGGTGACCTTCCCCTGCTTGGAGGGTTCCCTGGCTGTTTGATCAATTATCCCTCTCCCATTGTTTACCAGGAAGCAGGAGCAGAGAGAGGAGAGCAGAGAAGGCTCAAAATGGCCACTGTCAGGTGGAGGGATCCATTTCCCTGCCAGCGTGTGTGGGGGGGTGGGGGTTAGGGGAGGGAGGGAGGGAGAGAAAGACCAAAGCCGTGAAGTGTGCTTAGAGAGAAGGGAGGAGCGCGAATTCCCCGGCAGATGAGGATGATGTGACATTATAGCGCAGGTACGGCTCTGACAGCCGTTAACATTTGTAATGCTGACATCATCCGGCCAAAAGGCGTCTGCGAGATCTCCCAAAAAGTTTGACCGTCCGACCATCAGTCATCGGTGTATAAATCTCCACAGAGCGTGTTTTCCCTCTACTTAGTGCACAAATCAGCGCAGGGAAAATTTAATGTCATGTCTGTATGATGACGCGTGCGCATGCATGTATGCATAATGCCACATTACTGCAGGTACACGTCCTATTTTTAGTGTGTAGAAGTGTGGCGGCGGGGGGGGGGTACTCTAAAGGTCAGGTGGCAGAGAGAAAAAAAGGAGTGGGAACAAATGATGCACTAAGCGAATGACACTCTGAGGTCCTGCTTTAATATGTATGTATCGCAGGTTGATGGCTGATTTCATTAGCGCCGCTCATTGTTATGCATAGATTGTCCTCCTGCAGCAAAATGAATATTGTATTCACACGCGCGCACACGCTCGCTCCCCTATACACGCCCGCGCCACAACAACTGCAATTTTTTTCCAGGGAATACTGTACCGTCTGATTTCTTGCGGAAGGACTTGAAGAAACGGGCGATGTTTCCACAGGCTGTTATCTGTGTCGGCTATAATTAAAACAATTTACAGAGCTGTCATTTTAACTGAGGTTTTCGGCGGAGCTGTGGACAATTGCTGTCAGGTAGTTGTGTGATTATTCTGAGGTCCCCGTTGATAGCGGAGAGAATTATTTTCAAAGCGGCGAAGAGAGGCTATCTTTGTTTAAATGACTTGAGCAGAACAAGTCGTTTTGTTGTCTGAAGGCTGAGATTACATTCTTCCGGGTCGCCCAAATATGTTGGACGGCGTCCATCGGTTTGTGTTTACGGGACACATCGTTGCACATAGTGAATGCATAGGCCGAGTGCACGAGGACGCCCTGACCGCCCCTTTGTAATCCTCTAAGATGACGGCGTTTCAGCTGGAATTCCAGTCCTTAGTGGGACATGAGCAAATGTTGACTGTGAGATATTAATAGCTATAGTGGGCGGAAAAAGGAAGGAAAAAAAAAAAAACCTTCTGCCTTTTTCCATATGTTTTGCAAGGAAACAGTCCAGATGGATTATCTCTTGGTCTGGAGCTTTCTGTTGCTTCAACCAGCTCAAATCCAAGTGGCGTCGGACTTGCCAGAAACACGCGCATATACGCGCACGCCCATGTGCTCGCTCTCCCCCCCCGCCCGTCTGAAGTACAACAAGCTATTACTGATTAACATGTCTAAACTCAGCCAGTTCAAAAAGCCAGCCTAACTCTTTTTTTTTTTTATTATTCGTCTTGCGAGCAAAACGGATGACGCGACAGTCTTTCTTCCTAACATACCTACCGTTCCTCGCAGGCGCACAGATATGTTTGTCGCCTTCCTATTTGTTGCCTGAGAAACCATGCTGGCTTGTCTTCTCACATTTCACACTCGGCTTCATCCCCTTAACCCTTAATGCTCAGCCTGGACGGGCTGCGTGACCTCCACAGTCACGGATGTTAGAGTCTTTGGCATCACAAGGGCACGAGTTGGGCTCTATTTTGCCCAGTGATTGTAAACACGAGCGGGAGCAGACTTCCTTGGATTAAAGATAAAGAGGGAATCTGTTGACACTCTTGGCAAACGCTTTGTCCCGTTTGTTCTCGCAGATTTCACTCATATTTGTTGTTTGCTTTGGATCCGAGTCGCTTTGCAATCCTAATTTCATAGCACTTGTTAGCTGCGTGGTCTTCTTGTATTTTAAGATCAAGCATTTAGATACAGACGTTCACACTTGGCCTTTTCTACACAGGAAAGGAAAGGCAAATCGCCCACACTTGCTTCTTTTTTTCTTCTTCTTTTCTTTTCTTTCCTGTTCTTTTTTTTTTCTTTTTTTTCTCCCCCTCTCTGAGCACATACACACACAAGCTCAGAACCACACAGAGGAGCGTTATGTGGTGTGACAGGACGGCACATATTTGGAGTTTCACAGCGGGCTGGCATTCCAGGACAGCGAGAGAGAGATAATGTCAGCGCGCTGCTGGTTAACTCACTGTTTTATCCCGTTTCTGGGCCACAAACCGTGAAGGGTGTCTGTTGGTGACACGCACAGCAACCCATATGCACCCACACCACGGGCCACTTTGCCTCTCTGAGCCAGCTGGGTGACAACAGCTTAAAAGATAAAAAAAAAAAAAAAAACACAGCAGTGACACACGACGCTCACAGACACGGCTTCCAGCTTAGACAAAAGCGGCGCTCTTGTGCTAGTTTCTTCTTCTTCTTTGAGACGTGGTTTCTGGAACCAGGAAGTGTGCCACACTGACTGACAGGATGTAGGATGGTGTCATATCGGTGTTTAAATGATAATAGCGGAGGTCGCAGTTTCCCCAAATAGTTTTTTTTTTTTTTTTTTTCCTCGTCTTCTTCCGAGCACGTATCGCTGTGCAGAAACATTCACTTCAGGGGGAATGCTTCGTGAGAGTCTTGATTCCTAAAAACCCCCGGTGGTGCTATATTCAAATGAAGAAGTCGTGAAATTCACAAAGTCAGCAGTGGAAAAATAGAAGAAGCTTTGTCTGTAAAACAAACAAACAAAAAAAAAAAACAAACCCACCCACATTGCTTTCAGCTTTGTTGTGACTTGTTTGTCGCTCGTTCGAGGATTAAGCCCCCCCCCCCCCAAAAAAAAAGACAAAAAATAAAAAAACATGGTACTTAAACACCCTTGGCTCCAAAGGATATGATGTGGGCACCCATCAGCACAACGGTGCGAAAAACACGACAAAAAAAACAAAAAAAGTGGAGCCCGTGAGACATAAAGTGGAAGATTCCCCCCCCCCCCCCCCCCCGATGTGTATGCATGTCAGGTGCCTGTATGCTATTGTTGCTTTCATCATCGGTGTGTGTTGTCGTGTGCAGCTGTTTGCTCTCCAGTCAGTTTACCGTGCAGCGAGAGCTAGCCGAGGTACGACAGCGCGGCGTTCCTCTCCACTCTGAGCTTTCTCTCTGATTTCCTTCCTAACATCTGTCTTTGGCAGGTGCGTGAAACCAAAAGGTCCTCTCTCTCTGAGCCTGGGATGCAGCTATCACTAGCAACTGTTTGTTTCTCTGTGCGTGTGTGTGTGTGTGTGTGTGTGTGTGTGTGTGTGTGTGTGCACGCATTTGTGCAAAAAGAAAAGAGAAGTAGAGGAAGAAAGCAACACAGAGGGTCCTTCTCTCCACCCACTCTTCGGGATGAGTCACTTTTGAGCCCTGTGTAATCCAAGCCCGTGTTTCATGTGTGTGAGCAGACAGACCCTGAGCAACGGTCTCGGTCCTGGCTCCCTCTGGGGCAGTGAGTGGGTGAGACACAGCTATCAACATCAAGCACTAGGCAGCTTCGGTTTCAGCTTCACTAAATAAAAAAAAATGTGAAAAAAAAAAAATCTGCCCGTCCTGACATAGGCTGCGAGACACAAATGAAACACAAGCAGACACTCATGGAGAACCGGAGCTGTTATCCGTTGCTCCCCTTTAGCTCCTCCTGAAATGATATCAGGTAGCTAACTATAGGGACTGTTGGCAGGACTCACGAGAAAAGGCCTGGGTCCATAGGACAGGGCGACACCCGGACCAAGCTTTTAGTATCGGTGTGCGTGTTTAATAGTCTCGACGTGTAAATCCACCCGTGAAAGCGTGGATCGCCAACCGAGCCACCTTTTGACGCCGTCGACAATGGAGGCTCAAATATTTTGACTCCTCATGTGAAATCACTCCGGGAAAAGTGTGGTGGAAATGGAGTCGTGTCACAGGGAAAAGAAAAAGGTTGTTCCGTTCTGTGGATGTTCTGCACAGCTTTTCAAAGCGCTCCACGGCGGGTGTGACAAACTCCTTTAAAGGCACATCTGGGCTTTTAAAATGGGTCTTGTACGTTTGGCCCCTCAGGGGAGGAAAAAGTGTCCTGGAGAGAGCAGCAAAGAGAAGTGACGCTTTAAGAGACGGTAGAGCGAAGCTGTTACACATTACCGTGCTCATTCATGACGTTTTATCCTTTAGGCAGACAATTAAAACTATAACAAGCCCATAGATCACCTTCTGTGAAATGTTTGGCTTCCATTTAATTCCCTTTCCTGTTAGCAAATATAATATATTCTACCCGTTTCCTGCCTCCACCCTGCACTGATTTGATCATAGAAAAGGATCTTATCCCATATTTAAGCATTTACACACCTTTATGTTTGGTGTGTCTTTTAGATTTATTTACAGGTTCATAGTTGGAGGAAGCCGCCTATAAATTTTGCATGCTGGGTTTGTTTTTGTACTCCAAGGTTTTTTGGCTACAAACGCCTCAGTTATTTTAAAAGTGGTAACTCTTTTACTGTAAAAGAGGCTTTGGGGATACTTGTTCAAAGCAACAGGTGGTTTCTTTCCTGCAAAAAAACAACAACAAAAAAAGGCCTGTAGAAACATGTATCTAAAATCCAAAATAAATCACATTTTCTTTCAATTCCTTCACTCTATCAAGAATAAAAAGATCATTTCAGTTAACAAATAAAAAATAAAAATAAAATTATACACATCTTCAGGTTTTGGATCTCCCAAAGAAAAGAGCTAAAGCATTGTTTTTTTTTTTTTTTTTTTTTGCCGGTGGTAAAAGCCAGATTTCAGGTAAATAAACTCCAATAATACGTTTTCCGTTTAAAATTGATCATTTTACTTAATTAAATGTGCTAATAGATGTGGAATGTTTTGTTTGTTTCATTACGACTCTTTATTTACATTTCCTAATTTTCCAGAATGTTTATGTGATACATTTCTGGCATGGCTGTATGTTGTTGCATTTCATTCATTCATTCATTCATTCATTCATTCATTCATTCATTCATTCATTCATTCACTCACTTAGTCTCTATATGTATTTAGGGAAGTTACATAAGAACTGCAGCAAATTGCCTTCACTGGCACAAAAATGTTAAGCGCCCATCATGCAGAAAATGGTTTTATTCATGCAGTTTCAGGCTTGCCTGGGAAATATGGCGTGTACTGTATTTAGAGTGCTGATGCTTTGTCTTGATTTGGGAACGCGCTGCAAGTTTGTTTCACATAGCAGAGGGGTGTTAGGTTTGTTGCCTTATAAATTCACACAAAGCTACTTTCATGCTTTGTTTATACACCGCTTACATGATTCGTTGGAGCAAACATCCCCACAAGGCTTCAACGTCACTGCAGTCAGTAAATGTCGCAAGAAAACGAGTTTGATTAAGAAATCCTTTAAGCACAATCCCAGGGCCGATTGTTCTTTAAAATTGGGACAAATGTTCTATTAATGATTTATGATTGAAAAAAATAATTATATTGCGAGTTTTGGTCTTTGCGTTATTGTATGTGGGTTAAATCAGGATTAATAGTGGCTTTATCGTGTCCTTCCAGCTGCGTGTGATTGCTGTTAAAGGCTTCTTATGTATATAAAGAGGTTGCTTGCACAACTCTTACCGATCGGTGTTATTACTGACCTAACCTTTCTAACTGCGTGCCGTGTTTTATATTGAATCACTTTAAATGGGAAACCCTATGCATCCCTATGGGTCCTCTGAGTAAAATACAAATGTAAGACCTCCAAATTCCATCCTTTAGTTAACCATTCTGCATCTTATAAACCCCAAATCATTTTTCAAATGCCTTGTCTGCAGTCCTATCCCGATACCGTCCATACATCAATCAGGCCGCGGTGACGGCAGTTGTGAATACAGATTACATTGCAAAAACAGTCTTTATCTGAATGTTAAAACCAGGCCAAAAATCATCATGTTTTGTATTCACGCAAACAATTTGTCATGAATTGATTCATCTGAGTTACCTTTATAATGAGTAATGTGCTGCTGCAGCATTGACTTAATGCAAACCTTACAGTTCAGTCAATAGGCTGACATGTAAAAGCTTGCCGGGACCTTTGCGAGATACTAAGATTAAGCTTTCCTCCTGTGCTCCGCAAGCTTGTTGAAGGAAAAACAAGATCTGCCCGGCATGGTGATGAGGGTTTTAGTTTGGTTTTAAAAAAATAATGGTTAAGGTGGGTTTTGTTTTTGTTTTTTTGCTGCTGGAGCTCAGAGCGAAGTGAATCCCAGGCTTTATTTGACTGGAGTTGAACGTTGAACTGTCACACTCACTTTCCACGAACTCAGCTGTTGGACTCGTGCAAAAGCCACTTTTCTCTCTCTGTGTGTTTTGACTAAGTTTAGTGATTTTCATATAATATGGATGCACTTCAGTGGGTGTTATGGAAGCCGTGTTTATGTTTGCTCGTTTGTCAGTGCCTCTGGCTGCGTGGGTCTGTGCATACATGTTTATGTGGTTTTTACAAGTACAAAGATATCCCAAGGCTACCCCCCCCCCCCCCACCCCTTGCTCATTACAAATGCTAATGTCACATTAATAAAATCGGCTTAGTTTAAGGTTTATAGCGTAGCCTACACTAAGAGATTTGGCCCTGACACTTCCCACATATTTCAAGTCGAGTCACATTTTTTTTCCTGTGGGCATACTATTTTGAGTTACTTTAAAAATGCACTGGCCCTAAGTGAAGCTTCGGAGGTAAAGTTTAGGTCACGGTTGCCAAGGTTTGTCAGCATTTTAAACCGTCGGGCCACGTGCTGCCGGCTTCTCGGCATCTGAAAGGCGAGTGTTAACCTGGGTACAGCGGTAATGGCTTCAGCGCGGGTCTGGCTAATGTAAACATTGTGTTAATGTGCTAGCAGCGGCGTGTGGAGCCTCTAGCTGTTAATCATTGCTCAACAGAGAGCTCGTCGGGCACAACAATAATATACCTGAGAGTTAATCAAAGCTATAGATTCCCTGTTTATGCGGACGACATATTCGCCGGCTGGATTTCTAATCGTTGGGCCTTTCCGCCGAGCACGTACCGTAATGTCAGCAGCCATGATTCTGAGGCTCAGATAAAAATGTGAGTAAACAACCGCTTTCAGATGTTCTTATCTAAACGCAACGTTCCCGTTGTGCTAATTCGTCCTGTAATAGCGTTGTGCTTGTGCGCTCCGTATGTATTGTTTGTGGAAGAACATGCAGTCTAAAGGGACTAGTGCTTATCATTAGTGTCCTTTTTTTATCATCACTTTAAAACTTTTGATTATGATAGGGGGCCTTTTTTTTTTTTTTAGTTCTGCTGTCTTCACTTCTTGCTTCAGTTTTATATAATTTTATTTCACATTAAAAAAAAAAAAAAGGTCCAAGCGCAGAACAAGAAGGCAAGACTGGGTTTTTCTAATTAAAAGCCAGCGTTGTAAAATTGATTAGATTATGCTAATGAACGGAGATAATATCTTAAAAGCAGTGTGAGGGAAAAGAGATAGAGGCAGTGGAAAGGAGTGACAGTCCAGCCGCCATTACAAGCTGCTGATTTCTGCAGAGTGCTTCATAAAATGTCAGAGCGCTTCTCCCTGAGCAAGACACTGAAAAATGGCAGCGCTGTGATGTGCTGGCACCTCACCTGCTGCACTGGCTCTCTGTGTGTGTGTGTGTGTGTGTCTCTCCCTCTGAGTGTGTGTGCGCGCGGAGTGAGGAAACCGTGACAGTGTGTTTATCTGCGAGAGTGTGTGTCTGCCTGTCTGTGTGCATGTGTGTGTTTCCATGTCCGTGCGCGCGTGTGTGCGCGCGTGTTTGTGTCCATGCTGGCCTCCCTCCCATGTTGCAGCCAAGCAGAACAGAGTGGCCGACTGCCTGCTGCTTCGCCTCCATCTCTGTCAATACAACGCCATTCTCTCCCAGTCGGTCATTTTCACATGTTTAACATTAGCCGACGCACCCGTTCGAGCAGAGAGGAGCGCGGCCGGCTGACACCCCGGGCTTTAATGCCGCCGGGTTTCCTCTCTCTCTCCTCAAAACTTTGCTTTTGTCGCTCTGAAACTCCCCCGGTGTCGTTTAAGGACCTTCACCTGATCGCTGCATTTGGAAAACAAATGTGAGCAGAGCACACCCTCTCCCCGCTGGCCGCCTCTCGTCGAGTACACGTTTGACTTTGCAGAGCATTTGTCTTGTTTGCGTGGAAGAGGAAGCAGGGTGTGTTTTATTTTTGTTTTATTTTAATGAAGTCATTATATTCAGGCGTCATTAACATGGATTTAAATGGAAAAGCATGAAATAATAGGGAGCTGGCAAGACAGAGAGAGAGAGAGAGAATGGGCAGAAAAAAAGGTGTCAAGGTGACAGAGGTGTGGAAGGGAAAGCGAGAGGTGCGAGGAGCCTTTTCATTTAATAATGTTAATAGCTAACTGAGCCGCTAACTGTGTAGCAAGGGTGGGAACCCCCACCCCCTTCACCACTCAGACTATCAGCCATCACAATTCTGCATTTAGTGTGTGTTTAATAATGCTGCGGAGAACAAACGTGGCCCTCCCTAGATTATATTTCAGGAGCTGATTATATGTTATGCGATGAAAATGGTGAAAATGGATATTAGAATCGTTTCTTTTAAGCGAATCACGGCTTATTGATATCTCTGCGGCATGGGGTGTAATTTTATTTCTCATTAAACGGAACCGTTTGTTTTGGTGACTTGTGATTCATCGAGCGGGTGTGAAGTCTTGAGTCACCCGAGGTTACCTGCTGTCAGCAGAGTGGCCCTCGCGCCTAAAATAACTTTAGATTTCTAATAGTGAACTCTGATCCAAGTTTCTAGGAGGGAAAAAAAGAGAAGTAGTTCACAAAAAGACAAAAATGTATCACGTCGGTAAAATCGTTGATGTTTCTAAAGTATTCTCTGTCTAAAGTCATCGGGGTTTTTAGGGACAGCTCTGGCTCAGCGGGAGGAGGCGTTTTCTGGAGATCCGTAGGTTGTGACTTTGATTCCTGCTTTTCCCACCACACCTCAATGAGTTCAAGGCACCTAATCCCAAATTGCCTACCGATCGGTGTGTGAATATGTGAGAACGGTCAGTGAGGCAGGGTGAACTTCTGTGTAAAATCGCTTTGAGTGGTCGGTGTGACTAGAAAAGCCCTACATAGGTTGAGTCCATTCTCTGGGTTTAATCTAACGTCAGCTGAATGACAGAAGGAGTCGACCTGGATAGCAATCTGCTTTTCTGAGTGCCGATAAAGTCCCAATGTATATGGGAGCTGCTGCAAAGGCTTGATTTCCTCTGGTAATGCTTTTCCTTAGTAAAGCTTGGATAATCTCTTCAGCTTCCCCCGAGGACGCAGAATACTTACTAGTTTTATTTAAAAAAAAAAAAAAAAAAGCTCAATATTATCTTTTTTCTAAAGTGAATTATGAGGATTTACTAGTGCTTGCTTGTACAGATTATTGTTAGCAAGTCGTAATCAAGAAAACACACACTGTCTGATAAATCCAGTGACACCCTAACCTAGATTAAACAAGGGATTAATTACCTGCTCATAGACTACAAGAAGAATAAATATTTGAATCTCTGATCTAATAAGTTCTTGGTAAAATTGTTTTGTTGTTTAGAGGCAACTTTAGCCAGCCGAAGTTTAATGACATCCAGATAGCCCAGCAAGGTCTGCTTAAATAAAAAAAATGCACAAACCTAGCTTTTATTAGCTGAAATTAAATTAGTTAGATTTGTTTTTTAATTAAGCTCCACAATGCCGATTCATATTTTGACCAATTTAGATTGTCTTTCAAAGGACTACAAAGCACACATTATTATGTGTGTAAACTGTCCTGTGCTTTGGTCACAAGATAAAATAAACCAACACCTCCCTTCTTCACGCTCCTCCTTAAAACCCGGCCCAGTCATCGGGTCAAAGTTCCTTGCTGTCTTGAAATGATCTCAGATGCAGTGCGGGCGATCTCCATTATCCAGCAGTGACACAGCAGCTTTTGTCATACGTACCTGCTCATTATTAAAATAAATTCAGTTTAGTGCTTACTAAAGAGAAAAAGCGGACAGCGAAACAAACTTTCACTGTTTTAGTAACGTGAAACTTCTTCAAAAGGTGTGCTTTAGAAAGGTTTCTCTTGTAATATCAACAAATGTGTCATCGATTCCATCTATATATATACACACAGGTTGGGGATGCCGTGTGTTTTTCTCTCGGCACAGAAAACCTAACTCTGACTACGTTAAGCAGTAAAAGTATCAGTAACACACACCTTTCCAGCTTAGGAGCAATATCCAATCAGCCTTTGTGGTGCTCACAGAAAAACTTTCTGCTATTGAACCTCGTATCAGTCCTGTCACATTTGCCCAGGGGTCTCCTATCATTGGATTTGCAGAGGAGTGGCACGTTAACCCTTTCCCCTTCATGCGTCTGGACAGAGGGGGCTCCACCGCTCTGTCACCGTCGCTTTGTTTCGCTCTTTGACACGCATGTCATTCGCACCGCGCATATCTGGAGTACCACCCTCGCCAATTTTCCTTTGCTTTTCATACTCCGTGTTGTCTCTTTTTCTCTTCAGTATTCTTCAATAACAGATGTTAATTACAGTTATTTCAGTTTCGTGTCTTTTCACGTGTGTTCTGCTTTTATTTCAAGATGCACGTTTAGCAGAACGAGTGAGCCTTCTTCACAAATTTCACTCACAACAAAGCACCGGGGTTTATTACATCCATTTTATGTAATTATATGTGACTGTGTTGATACCAATGCTTATTCTGATTACCCAGAAAGCTGGGGAGCCTATGCCTGATATTTAGTGAAGATGTGTTCTTTGTCTTCTCTTTTGTGTTCACTTTTTGTTGTTTTAATGACAAATTAGATGCGAAACTGCTAAGCTAAATGAATATTAACACTTTTTCTGTCTAATTACATGGTTTATGCATTGTCCTCACAATGAACATTATTTCCAGCTCTAATTGGCACACAAATGTCTGCCACTATGGATCTTTTTCTTCTAAAAAAAAAAAAACATGTTTGCACAAACCCTTCATCTTTCCTACTTAAGTATTCATCTTTTTTACCTTGAAATGGTTTTAGATCCTCCTGATAAATCCATCTCCCCCAGAAAACGAGGGAACTGTCAGCATTTGCCAACATTGGATTGCGTTGTTCGGTTGTGTCATGTAAGGTCACATTTTGCAGTGAAATGGTGCAAAGGGTGCAAGTTGTATGTGGAATTAGCATCTAAACATGATGACTGAATCTAAGTTGCAGCTTTAGTTGTTGTGGTTCATTGGTTTGATAATGAATTACAGAAAGCGAAGCTCTGTAAAATGTGAAGTTTGAAGTCTAGAAATGATAAGAACTCACCACACCTACCTGCCTGTGTGTGTGTGTCTGTGTGTCATGCACCAGCATGATATTCTCTGGAACACGGGGCATGTGTGTTTCCAAACTCCTCCAGAGTCATCAGAGATTCTTATAGACAGAGTGCGGTCAATGACAAACAGATCTGGTTGGGCCTGTCGGACAAAAGAAATGAATAAAACAAAATGTAATGAGTGGTGAGACAGACAGAGACGAGTGTGAGTGGCTAGCAGAGGGAGAAGGGCAGATTCATCAGGGATGATTGCCTGATGCACACCTCTGGTTTTTTGATGTGAAGACCCTGCTACGTTACCATGGGGAGAATAATTAGCTTTGGCTGGATGCAGATGCGAACGAGCGGAAGAGATGAGAATTTTATTATTTAGCTTACTTTATGATACTTAGAATAGTGGGTATGGGCGCATTTACACACAAACACACATGCGCACGCACACACACACGGATTTTCTTTCCTAAACACATGCACACACACACAACGTGTCTTACAACCACCTCTTTCTCTTCTATTTATGGCCAGGAAATGGGAGTAGTGCTGTGTCTGGTTGAGCTGAGTAACACTATTCTGTCACACATGGGCTTGACATCAAACACAAGTGACAAGCCTATCCTATTCCCCTCCACCGAGTCATCACCATGTCCCAAAATCACATTATTGTCACTGGGAACCCAGCGGAGACGGATGGTGAGAAGGGCTTCTGATTCCCGCCTCTGGCATCTACAGTATGCTTGAAAAAGGCAAATAAAGCCATTTGGCAAGAGATGATTTCTTGTCTGTTCCAAAATATACAGAATGTATGTGGCACGCCGTCTGCTTCTCGCGTTCCCATCTAAAGCCTCTTACGGCTATATCGTGACACGTGTGTAGTGGAAACCGAGCACGGAAAGTCTTTTACTGCTAACGCCACATTCAACCACATCATTACCTTTTCACCCTGGCAAGCGGTAAGCAGGAGCTCTTGCCTGGTAAGCTCCAGTGTTACATGGAAACAGGAAGGCAGGCAGCGGTGTGGCTGTAATAGGACCTGCGGCCAGCGCAACTGCCAAGGCTAGCCGAGGCAGGGCGAGAAAGGTTGCCCGCCCCCCTACATGCCCTGCTCTGCCATCTGTCACCGGGCAGGACCGGTGCCGAGGGAGGAGTCTGAGTCACTAGTTGTTGTCACCTAGACGGGCCAACGGGGGCCTGCTGCCTCTTTGTACCCCGTTCATGCGTTGGCGCAATTCGCTGACTTCACTGGCTGTCTTAAATATCCTGTTTAAATGTTTGTTCAGTTAATCAGAAGGCTAGAAATGTATTTTAAAGAAAAAGGCCTGCAATCAAATACTTAAAAGTAATCAGAAATGACACGGGAGGGTGAGGATGTGTAATTATCCTATGTTTTATTCTTTTATCATTACCTCCTAAAACAAAAACTAAGAATTTAATAACACTATACTGTAAACCGTGTTTGCTAGTCCCAAAACAACTGATTATGATTGTGATTATTGCTGTTTGAACTATTTCATCACTTTTTGCACCAAAAGATCATTAATATAGTTTGCATAAATCGGTCAGACTGTTAACCAAACGCAGCCAGGGCTGTAATGGGATGGCAAGAGATCTTGGAGTAATAAAGTGCCAAACTAGCTGGCGTTATTTCAACTCTGCATTTGATTAATCCGTTTACATTATTTCCTATCAGCGGACTTTATGTTGATGTTTGCTCTTGTTCTGAGAAACCATATCCACAGTTGAGCCCTGAAAAGGGTTGGGTTTAAAGTAATCTTATGTTTTTACCTACGCATATGTTTTTTCTGCTGATTAGAAGTATTATTAAAGTCTTGGAGGGGTCCAGACTGAATCTAAATTTGTCGAGGGAGAGAAATATTAGGGTGATGCTAAGGATGCCTTCCAAACTCAAAGACTTGGAGCTCATCACAAAAGTCAGATCACTAAAACACCAGAACAGGCAAAAAGCTGCTCAGCAATAGTTAGACTGGTTTGACTAATGTAAATCCAGTCCTGGAGGGCTGCTGTCCACGAGCGTTTGGACGTGTCTCTGCGTCAACGCACGACTCCAATGTGAGCTCTTTAGCAGAGCCATGCAGAGGTTGACTGCATGCTAGTGAGCTACTTTAGTTGGCAAAGAAACACCTCGTCAGGCTGGCTGACGACATCAGGTTAAAAAGCTAATGACGGAGCCTTTGTCTCTTTCTAATAGTCTGTGGTTACGCTGTGGAAAACTAACGGAGACAGATTGACAGAAAACATGCACGTGATTTGTAATCCCCCCCGAGAAAATCCCTACCTGCTAACTGTTAGCTGCTAAAAATGCTAAAGTTAGCATCGTCAGCTGATTCTTAACGATGATAAACCAAAAGACCGTTTGCCTGGTTTTAAGGCCTCTGGACTGCACAGCTCAGGCTCAAAACACCTAAACTGATTAAAACTTGACCTCATAGTCCTACCCTGTAGAGAGATTCTTTTAAAAAAAAAAAATAACAGGTTGATCTTAATAACACCTTTTATTTTATTTGTGAGAGCACGAATGGGCACTGACCAGCGATATTTGATACATACTAACCAAACCTGGATGGAACCATATCCATAAAAGAACGTTTGCCATCGACGAAACCTTTGCTTCACTTTTCAAAACGGATCAAAACTGGATCCATAATTTTCCCCAAAATATTGTTCATGTCTCATTTTGTTGTCGTCGGTATTTCGATTGGCCTTTATCTCGTGAGCTGGACCTGTTGCCATGATGACCCAGGCCAGGTCTATTATCACTGCTTTGTCCTGAGCAGTGAAGTTGCACTCCTTAATGTTACTTAAGTAACCTTTTTGGTGAGTAAGCTTGAATTTTAGAGCAGTGTTTGTTTTTTATGAAGCAGGGTCAGAGCCAGAGCACTTCTGAATTTAGTGATCGCTTTTAACCGTCATTACGATAAATACCACGAAACACCAGATAAAGCCTGTTTCATACTGCTAAAAAGGCAACCAGTCATGTCATTTCCTGGCTCATGGTGCCGCTACTTGAAGGGTGGCTTCGGGTAGGAGAAGATGCACCGAAGGAGCCTGTGCGTGCACTTTAATGTAAGCAAGATGAGCTGAAATATTAAGAATTCATCGCTGTCTAACATCCACATCCGAACGCTGATGGCGTGTGTGTAGAGCACGGATAAGACAGCAGATAAAACTACAGAGCGTCCCCGAACTACAACTAAAAAAGGATAAAGAAAGATTCAGAATGACTGGTGAATCATTTGAGCAGCAGTCATAGCGCAGAAAGTAGTTCTGTGTGTGTGTGTGTGTGTGTGTGTGTGTGTGTTACACCTTTTGATAGTGAACGATCCATGAAAATGATTGATGTCAGCTGATAAGAAGAGGAGCGTCTTGATATCGCACTGACAAATGACTGTGTTTTCTCAGCATCGGTTTTATTGTTCCCGTGTTGTTGTTGTTTTTTGGAAGCGGCAATGCAGGAGGGGGGGGGAGGACAAACATCACGGCGACTCTTAAATGCAGCTGCTGATTACTCACTCCAGGGCTTTCTGTTGCCCGTAACCCTCGACGTGACACACTTGGAACGTCGACTTGCTGTTTTCCCCCACCGTCAGCCGCTCAGTGCAGGACACTTGAAGTGGGGTCTGGGCTCGACACAGTTGGGGATCACAATAAAAGGCAGGAAGTAAGCGATCCAAAGGAGAGGGTGAATGTTGCAAAAGCAGCCATCATATAGTCTTTGTCGTCTGTGGCGCGGAGGGGGAAAAAAAAAAACACAAGGAAGAGAGAGAGAGAGAGAGAGAGAGAGGGAGCTGGGAGCCACCGTGTGTCTTTGAATGAGGTCAGGGCATCATGGGGGAATAATGCATTTCCCTTCTCTTGCGCCAGGCGCTCCTTCCATTACGGCTGGAGAAGAGACATTGTGTCCACACTCTGATTACCACTGATCCATGCTGATGACTCTGTTGGCGGATTATCTCAGTTAGTATCAGCCATCTGTTACTGTGTGTACGTGTGTGTACGTGTGTGCACTTGTGTGTGTGTGTGTGTGTGTGCGCTGATGGGTAAGGAGAAAAGGGGCCGGATTGAGACACGCAGGAGGTTTTATAGTTCGGGGCTGTGACACACATCCAGACAGACCCTTCCGCACGATTGTTTCGCCAAGCTGCCGCACGTGTAATCAAGCGGCGTTCCTACCAGCGCTAAACGCGCTGCCTCTCCTCTACGCCGCCGTGGCCTCCTTTTTAGATGCGACTGACAGGCGAAGGCTCCTATACGAAGGCCACATGCAATCATAAAAGCGCAGAGCTGTTTATAGCGACGCTATCTCCTGAAGGGCCGCTGCATCCAGCCGCCATTAGGTGCATGCGCTGACAGCTGGGCGCCGCGTCGTGTTGGTGGACGTGACTGTGAATGCGGCGCTGGAGCACATCTTATAAATCATAGTTCAGCCATTAGCATAAATTCTGCCTCTCCTTGCATCTGCGAGGACCCGCTGTTTCTGGCTGCGGCGCTCGCCGCTGATTGGTCGTCGCTCCAGTCAGATTGATTTAGCCGTTCACGGAGATTATGCCGCTCGCCTTATCCCGCCACTGTTACGTACCGTTAATTACCTATAAAATCAAGCTAATTCCGATGCTAAATCCATTTTAATTTCTTATAATTAAGTCAGGATTGGATCCTTAAATACCTTGGCGCTCTATTATTGCTGCAATCATTGTTGTGGCTGTGCGTTTGGTGGTACATTGCAGAGCTCAATCTTATTATTGTTATTAGATTTAATTGCTCTAAGTGATCAGTTTGTGGTTGTCAGAGGAAGATGGACTTGCCTCATAGACCCCCCCCCCCCTTCCCACCCCTCCGCTGTCCTTTCCCACTCCATCTCTCATCCCAGAAAGAGGCCCTTTGAGAGATGGTAAGAGATGAGAGAAGATGAGGGGGAGGGTAGCTCTGCTTTACACCTCTGCAAAGGAGGGATTGCTTTTTTGTTGTTTGTGATGGGGGGGGGGGGGGTGAATCAATTCTGCTCACATCATCACGTTTTGACAAGGCGAGGCATTAAGTGCAGATATTGAGGAACGACAGGAATAGTTTACAGCCGGCGCTTTATCTTCTCTGCTCTCTTTCCTTCACTCCTGCCCTTCCTTCCACAACAAAATCCGAGTGCATTGTTTTTGCTTATTCTCCTTCTTTCTCCGTCTCTCTTTTCTCCTTCCCCCGCCCCCCCCCTGAAAAGGTGGGGAATGATCCGCTTCACTTACCAGCTGACACCACATAAGCTCGCTCGTCCTCGGAGACGCGAGCCTTTTGTTTTCCGCGTGCGTTATGATAATTACGAAGGGCCACAGCTCCTCTTCATTTTCGGCACGCTCTTAATGATACTTAGATTTGTCATCCGGAGCATCCACGGGAGGAGAAGAAAGCAGCCTCTTTTTTTATTATTATTATTATTATTATTGCGGGGAGATCTATTTTTTCCCCCTTGTTTTTCTTTTTCACCCTAACCTGGCATTTAAAAGGTGACGACAAGAGCGAAAGAGCATAAAGTGTGACAGCTAGTCGTGCAATACAGAGGGGGGGGGGGGGGCGTTTCTCACTGAAATAAGACTAAAACTCCTCATCTTCACTCATCCAGAAATGTATCCCTGTAACTAACCTGCAACACTTACTTACTCACAGTAAAGGTTCGTAATCTGGCTCTTTTTTTTCCTTCTTTTTTTTTTTTTTTTTTTTTTTAACCCACATGCTGTCACCTTTCAAAAAAGTCCATTCGGAGGACCTTTGACCTTGCTCATAATTACACCGCCACCATCTTTTCCTCTGCAGCGGTGGCAGTCATGGCCGCCCAAGTCCGATGGCACACCAGCCTCCTCCCCGCGGACTGCAGCAGGTTTTCTTGTCATCCGCGCCTCCTCTCTCCCTCTCTCCCTCTCTCTTGTCAGTGTTGCTCCTGGCGAAAGGCTGATACTTGATATTCAGAGGATAGCAGCTTTTGTCTCAGAGATTTAATCAGTGGCTCTGCTCCCACTGCAGAGGGGCGATGGAGGGAGGGAGCGAGGGAGCGAGGGTGGAGGGGTTGGCAGGAGAGAGGGAAGTAAGGAGAGATGGAGGCAGAGACTGTTTATGTGTAATGACACAATAACAAAGCCTGCCTGTAAAACACAATCTGCAAACTGTGCTTTTGAAGGGGATTTTCAGCCCTGGATTAGTGTCGGGCAGAGGGATATGGAAAAGGAGAAGAGAGAAAAGAGTCAGGTTGATGTGATAGACAGGGGAGGTGATTTTGTGTGTGCAGTGGGGGGTTGAAATCTGTGTATGTGTGTGTGTGTGTGTGTGTGTAATTTCTCTTTAACTGTTTTGTATTTATTCGGCTCCAGAAGTCAGCGGCTGTGTGGGCACTGACACATTGTCCTCTCAGTTGTAAGCAAAAAAGGGGGATTAAAGCTGACAAATATGAGCAAAATATGCGGCTGCCTGGATGACCAAAATGCCTCTTGTGAGGGTTTATGCCCCTGGTTGGTTGGTAATAGCTGCCGTGGCGACTCTTTGAGCCTGTTAATGGAGAGCCGCCGAGTTGGTTAATGCACACATCCGCTAAAAAGCATGTCCATTTTGGCCGTGGCTCCAGCTGAAAGGACTCAGAACAATGCAGTCTTTTAAGGCCTCAGAGAGATCTTTTAGGTTGGAAGATGCTTCTTTTTTTTTTTTTTTTTTTTCTCCTTGCCTCCCATCAGGCAGGTGTTACGAGGGGTTTTTCATTAGGGGGAGACACAGGTGTTGAGATGAGATGCACAGGTGTGCACAAGTTCTGCTTTTGGAGCTCCTACGTAGCAGAGAGACGGGGGGATGACAAAGAAAAGTGACAAATGTGTTATTTGTCTATTTGAGCTTGAGTTTTTTTTTTTTTTCCTCTGACCCGTGTCGCTCCGAAACATCCCACTCCAGCAAAGCGTCCTGTCGAGGATACGCCTTCCTCACGCTGACGGTTTTTATTTTATTTATTTTTTTGCCATCGAAATGTAAAACCCCTGCTTTGCTTTTTTTGCTGTCCGTTATCACAGTCCTTAAACATGTCATCCTCCGCCGTACCCCATATTCAATCAATAGAGGCTGGGAGCCAGTGAGCATGGCTAAATAGAAATATTGTTCAGGGGAAGTGAGATGTGAAAGGAAAAGTGTCAGGGTGTGTGTTTGTGTGTGTGTGTGTGTGTGTGTGTGTGTGTGTGTGTGGTGGAGGTGCGATGCGGCGGTATACGTTGGTGTGTGTTTCTGTGGATGTGCTTTGCTATTGTAACCCCGCTGATTGGATTGTGTTTGACAGATATGGAGTCTGGAGAGCGGCTGGCCTCCCCTGCGCCCACCCTGTCTGCTGCTCGCACCTCCTCCCCTGCGGCCTCTTCTTCCTCCTCCTCCTCCTCTTCCTCTTCGTCATCGCCTGCGCCCCACTCTAAGAGCAGCCTGGCCCCGAGCCCGTCAGCACTGGGATCCACCCTCAACACCTCTGGTAAGATCCACCCCCCCCACCCCACCCCAAACAAACCCATGTGTCAATCTTTCCATCTTTCCAAAAAAAAAACACGTGCACGGCTGAGAAATGCCAACACACAACGCAAACGGTGTTCACACATCCGTACGGAGGCTGTAAATGTGGTCACCTTCATGTCTTGATAGCATTCAGAATCCTCCTCATTTCTTTACCATGAAAAATTAGTTTCCCCCAGTATTAATTATACAGTTATTTTGCAGTCGGTGTGAATGCACCTCTCTCCCAGCTTCGAGGATTTTTTTTTTTCTTTTTCTTTTTTTTTTTTTGTCCTGACAGCTTGGGTTGCAATTGAAAAGCTGCTGCATTAATGAATCCCAAACAATTAGGGGGCTCTTTTGTGTGAGAAACACACACATGCTTCGCCATGTCTCCTGACAACCTTCAGCTCTCTGGCTCCAGCTGCCTCAGAGTCAGGCTCAGCACGCCACTGTGTGTGTGTGTGCGTGTGTGTGTGTGTGTGTGTGTGTGTGTGAGAGAGAGAGAGAGAGAGAGAGAGAGAAAGAGCCTCTGCCTGCATGATTTAACATTTGTTAGCCACTCAGTGTCTAGTCAGCCCTGTCCGGCCTCCAGCTTCCTTTCTGTGTTATGGTCAAAGCCATTAGGCAAAGAAAGAGGAGTGTGTGCGTCTTTGTTTTTCTGCATGTGTGTGTAAATGTGTTTGTAACTCTAGGTGTTATCCCGATATCTCCTCTGTGCTCCGACGTTTTTTGTTTTTTTTCTGCTCATCTCCTAATGTGCTGCCGTTTTTTTCTTATGGTCCTGCTTTATATCTGTTCAGACGCAACTGCACACACTTACTGCTATTGCTCTAAGTAGGAAATATGAGAGGCAACATTCTCTGTGATTGTAGTGTGATTTTCCCCCCCCCCTCTCTCTGTTACAAGTAGAGGAAGTGGGAGAGAGCAAAAATAAAGCCCCTTGTGTTGTCGTCAGGATCCTCTGTGTTGCCCAAAAAGAAGGAGAAGAAGAAGCCATTAGGAGCATCTTCCTCTAATGCATTATGCATCCCTCTTATCCTCCTCTACTTCTATGTGTGCTCAGATTTTCTAGATAAGCGATTTTTGGATTTGGATGAAAGGCTTAGAGGCAGAGTGTTGGCTCTAAACTTTTACCTACTTTGTGAGAATCCAGCAAGCCAGCCATTTTTTTTTCCTACTTTCTTGGAAGGCATGTGTTGTATATAAACTTAACTCAGATATATGCAGTGCGGTGTCTTACAGAAATATCCACTCTGTCTATCTTTTTTACGTGGAGTTATATATGATAGACCAAAAAAAACTTGAATATGATTGTGAAGTGCAAGAAGAATAGATTTCCTTTTTAGACAAAAGTCTCTTTACTTTGATGTCCCAAAATAACATTCAGCGCAAACAAGGAGATCATTCATTACAAAAAGCATCTAATGGGCCCATAATAACTCTGGAGGAGCTGCAGAGATCTACCGCTCAGGGGGCAACGGCCGTCAGCACGACAGCCTTTGGTCGTGCATGTTTTGGACGTTTGTGTCTGTAGCGAGACAAAATGTGAAACAGTTTGTTTTCAGAAAGTCTTTACAATAGAAAAATCTGAAAAGTGTGGCATGCAACAACATTCAGCCTCCTTTTTCCCCCCCCCTGATTCACCTAAATACGATCCAGTGCAACCAGTTGCCTTCAGAAGTCCCCAAATTAGTAAATAGTCACTATAGCTGTTCTGTGGAGGGCTCTTAAAGAACATCAGTAATGATGAAGAGCCACGCCGCACTAGCGAGAGATAAAGTTGAGAAGGTTAAGGCGAGGTTAGGAAATAAAACATTATCTCAACCTTTAAAAATCTCCCTTTGTAACATGACAAACGTTAGAAAACCTTCAAGCGTATACATACTTATGCAACACACTATATTTAAGGCTGGGTGTTAACTCTGTGAAAACTCTTTTCCTTTCGGTCGTCTTTATGTAGAGAGAGAGAGAGAGAACAGCAAGAATATTTCAAGTACTTTGTGTAAACGGGTAACGTCCATGATTATTGCTCTGTGTAGCTCTTCCATCGACGCAGATATTGTTTCAAGGTCCTTTGCAATTTCGCCAGCAACACACAGGAAAATAGAATCTGTAGAGCCCCAAAAAAAGGGGAGCACTGACTCTGTTTGCATGTGTCATTGATGAGGATATCACTTGGAGAATAAATAAAAGCTGATCAACGCTTGTAGCGCTCTCTCCTTATGGGATCAACTCACGGATGCAATTAACTTAAATCTGTCTGTGGAAATTTGATTGACTGCAACAAACAACAAATTAATCCCCCTTCGGCAGCATCCAAACATGAAAAAAAAAAAAAAAAGCAGGCGGTGCAGTTTGTCAGAGCGGAGGAAGGATTGAAGCGGAATGAAAAACAGGGCGAGGGAGTGAGAGGGAGAAACAGAGAGAGAGAGAGAGAGACACAGCGTGAGGAAGAGTGAGTAGGTAATCCGAGGTATGTCTTTCCCATGCCTCTCTCCCACTTCAGATTTTTAGATTTAATTATTCGCCTTCTGGAAGCCTGCATTAATATTGAAAAGGCATTTGCAGATGTCACTTTGTGTTGCCTGGAATGAAAGGAGGGTGCGAAGGAGGGGTGTATGTGGGGGGGGGGGGGGGGGGGCCCCCTAGGCGTAAGTGAATGCTGTGGCCGGCCTTTTTTTTTGGGGGGGTGGGGTCGCGTTGGAGTCGTTTATCTTCGTATCCACGAGCTGACGCTGGCAAGGCGGGCACATATACATATTCAGCATATTCTAATGACATTCAAACGGCAGAAATTTGCCGTCTCGTGGCAGAGAAGGACCTTGAAGCCAGCACAAAGGGCTACACTCTCATATGTCACACACCAGGATGCTGGCAAGGCCGCATAACCACAGACAGTTTGTTCGCACCTAAAAATACCCCAAGATTCTGCACGTGTTCATTTTTTTATTTTATTTTTTTGTTGTCGTTGAGAGAGTTTTCTTTTTGTAAAAGAGCATTTCTAACTGACCCTGTTATTACCTGCTTGACTGCATTAGATCAGAAAATACCGCGTGTCACTTTGCTCTATATTTCTGCGACGCGCGCGCGTGTGTATAGCAGTTTGACATTTTCATCTGCGGCACTGAGCACAACACTTTCCTTTTCTACAGTCATCATTTTTTTTTTTTTTACCTGTGTATTACCTGGTGCATGCAGAGGCATCGGGCGGGCTTGCTTTTCCTTTTTCTGGAATAGAAATTGAATTTGCATGAAATATGCTCACACCAAATTGCATCTGACTCTGGGAGGAGGTAATACGTGGCAGTCGCCCCTGCCAGAAATGATTGTGCTCAGGAAAACGCTAGACGATGATGATGTTGATGAAGTATTCTTCTGAGCTGGAATTGAATGCCAAAAGGATGGAAAGGAGGTTAGCTATTTTTTTTTTTTTGTTACGCCTTATATAGGTGGTTCATTCCCCCCCTCTCTGAGGTTATCCAGCCATTTTCAGTTTGCAACACGTACCCACACCCATTTGAAGCTAAAGATCTATCGGCACATAAATGCAGTAGGTCTGTACTGAACCCTGATTGTCACTTAAAGGCGAATGCTTTACTGTACACATGCAAGCATGAAGCTGGAGCTCCTGTGTGTATGTGTTGTGCGGGTTGAAAAGGAAGTGCGCTTTTCGCTTTGTCAAAGCTCCATGTGTTTTTTTTAGCCTTAGACAAGCAGAAAACAGTCATCCTGCGTTTAATTCTTTAGGAATGTCAAAAAAAAAAAAAAGTGACGCCATCAAAAGGCCCTCACACCCTGACGATTCGTACTTCAAGGCCTCAAAGAGGCAATTTGAGGCCGACGTCCTCTGTGAAAATAAAATGAGAACAGGTGGACAAAGGAGATTTGGCAATTTAGAGCAATATCGCAACTTTCTTGGTTGGATAAATGTAAGTAGCGACGACGCTCACCTTCCGTCAGGAACAGCGTCAGACGTTTTATTCACAGTGGTGAGCTGAAGCTGAAGCTCCTGCTAGAAAGCTTTTTTGCCGCCTGTGGTCAAAATCTATTGGCAGCAGAAATGTGATTTTTGATAGGAACTCAAATGAAATCAATCTGCATCCCCAGCCAAAGTACATCTAATGCAGTGAGTAGAAGATCGACACATTCGGTTCTAAAGTCCGATTTGAGATTGAGAGCGGTGGCTTAGTGGTTAGAGAGGGCCCCAGAGGTTGGTGGTTTGAAACTCACTGTCACTCTGGGTCCCTGAGCAAGACCCTTGACCACAGACTGCTCCCTGTGTGCCGCTCTGTGTTGGCAGCACGCTGCTCCCTAAAGGAGTGGGTCAAACGGAGAGACACATTTCCTGTTCGCGGGACTCCAAAAGGAAATATTACATTTCGTTGCGTAAAACCGTTTCTGCAAGATGAGAGAAGTTTTACATTTTGTGTGTCTGTTAGCTGTGAGTAGTCAAAACGTGAAGAGATTGCTCACACCTGTTGCTGTATGAATAGCTCTCTAAAAACACGCTCTTCCTTTGTTTATGTCTGTCCAGGCCGACTGTTTGGAGGAGTGGGGGATCAGCCCTTCATTGGCTCCACATTGTCAAGTGCCTTCCCTCTGGTGAACCACCCTGCCTTTGGAGCCCTCTACACTGCCGGGGCGGGCAGGCCTGAGTTTGGAGGCCTGGGCTCCATTGGGATGTCAGCTGCTCTGGCTGCCCACCCACAGTTAGGAGCGCTGACTGGTAATAGGACGACGTTTGAATCCCAGGCAGCAGTTCATGGAAGTAAAAGCGCGGCGTTAATTAACCCTCCTCTGCTCTTCCTCTCAGAGTGGTGGCGAGCTGCTGAAGCCCACGGACGCGGAGCTGCTGCCTTTCTCCCCTCTTTCATCAGCTTTCCTCCCTTCTTCGCCCCCCACATCCAGCCCAATCACAACACTAGTCCTGTTCAGATCAGGACGCCTGGCAAGAATAGCCACGACCCGCCTAAAGGTAAAGCAGTTTGCTAAAAACCCCCCTTCATTGATCTGTCTCTCTTCTTTCACACTCTGTCTTCCTCCACAACCTAAATCCACTTTGGCCTATGATGAGATTTTCCCTGTTTCAAGATAGATTTAATGACTTCCACTGCTCACTTAGTCATTCTATTAACTTCTTTCTCTGGCTCTTTCCCTCATGTTCCCTCTCGTAATCTCAGTTTCGTGTGCTCTTTTAATTTCACAGTATCTTTTTAATTTATCTTTTATTATGTAAACCACTCATGTTGAGCATGGGCCTCACACGGCCAGCACATTTGATGAGATACATGTATAAATCAATATTTTTATTAGCCTCATTCCATTCTGCGGTTAGTTCCAGATATTCAATTATCCCCCTATTGCCAAAGTTCTCAGAAAAGACGAAGCTGATTAGTAATGCAGCAGATTTTTTGTGCTTGCAGGAGTGAACGGAGCGGTGAACGGCGCCGGCGTCTGTCCTCCCACAACACAATCAGGGGGCTATTCTGCGAGTCCGACTGCTGTTCAGGCAACGACAAAGCCAACCAAAAACTCAGACGCGTCTAATATCCACCGCTGCAGCCCTCAGAGCAATCCAGCAGAGTTGGTGGAAAAGACGATTGCAAAGCCGAAAGAGAAGGTTAGTGCTCTCGCATCAGCTCCTCTGCTCAAAGGGAAACCGTCTGATTTGATGAGGCTGATTCTCACTGTTTTTGAATTTAGAAGGCTCGAAGGAAACCAGCGGGGGCTTCATTGGCGAGTCACAGCGAATCAGGCACGTCCTCGGACAGCTCGAGCGATGGCTCTCTCAGCAGCGATCTGGAAGACCTCGCGGAGGAAGACGAGGACGACGATGACGACGAGGAGGACGACGACGAAGAGGATAAACAGAGCGAACTTTCGGAGTCTGAGAAACGGATAAAGAAGAGGGCAAAGGTAAAGAGGGGAAAAAGCGACCGCTCTGCGCTGAAAGCTCGGCGTCGAGGGCGCCGCGTTTCATTAAAGTCGCTCTGCAGATTTATTCGCTTAAGCTGGTCTAATAGTGGTCTGATCAATGTCCTTCTCAGGTTTTATTCCCAAGCACTGGAACTGGAAAGAGCGACAGGCCACTTTCCAGGGAGCTCCAGGTCAAGAAGGACAACCAAGCTAAGAAGGTGCCCTCCAACCCCCCAACTCTCGTGCCATTACCCTGCTCCGTCTCCCCGCCCGCCTTGTCACAAACCTCGCCTCTGGGCCTGCAGAGCTCCAGGAGCCGGACTGAGGGGCCACAGCAGCATTTCAGCGTGATTCAGTCCACTGGCCTGGCTGCCAACCCCAAGCCTCTTGCACTCCTCACCCAGCCTCGCCGGGAACCATCACCCACCTCCTCCCCAATGGCCCTCACCGCATCCCCAAGAGCGCTGTCGAGCACCGCCTCTCCCAAACCTCCCAAACTGTTGCCCTCCTCCTCTCCTCAACACCTGCCCCTCTCCCTCTGCTCCTCCCCGAAGCCCCTCTCCGTCCCCTCTCCTCCCCGCTCGACCCTCCTGGCATCTACCTCCCCAAAGCCTTTTGGTCTGACCTCGTCTTTAACGAGCCCGCAGAAGTCCTCGCTGAAGCCGCCACGGCCCGTCGTGTCCAGCGCCGCCAAATCCAACAAGAAGAAACAGCTGGAGGCTTCGCTGGCACAGATCAGCGAGTTCAGGCTCAAACAGGTAGGCCTGTCATCTTCCTCATTCACGCAACGGCACGGCGGTGAACGCACTGTGTGCTGGGAGAAGCAATCAGGAGAATCACAGCTGCACATCCAGCTTTAGTGAACAAAGTTATCCTCAGCAAATTGGCTATAATGAAATTATTCACTAAAGCTGAGCATACAGTTAGACCTGCAGCTATAATTATCTCCCTTCTTCAGCATTACTATCAGATGAACTGCACTTGGTTAAACCTTTTAGCCAGCCACTACATTTTTAAAGACAAAACCCAAACAGCTCACAGATATTCACAGGGCTGGAACCAGTGAACGTACAGAGCCAAGGAAAAGTGCATTTTTATGTAATTCACAGCGGTGACTAGCTTTTCTAAAGTGTGCTCCTGGTTCTCCTGTTAATTGCAGTTGTAGAATTTGTTGAAAAATGCAACCTTTAATTGATTTATCCAGAGGGCAAAAACGACATTGTCATACTACATACATACATACATACATACATACATACATACATACATACATACATACATACATACATACATACATACATATATATATATATATATAGCCATCATATACTTTTTAAATTGATCAGAGATTCTCTAAACTATCAGTAAGTAACATTAAGTATAAGTAGGGCATGACTCAGCTAAAATATCTCCAAAGCTCACGGCTGGACAAGCGTAGTGAAAGGTGTCTTCTTGGGATCAGAAACTTTGTTCGATTGCGACACAAACCTGGTGGAAGCCTGGAAACCTGGAAAATGTGCAAATAGGTTCATCAAAAATCCTCTCTCTGCCTGTATGCTCCAACCTTGGAGGATGTTATTGTCAATTGTTCAAAAGGTTTTTTTAAAAAGCACTGTTAGCTGAGGTAAAAGTGTGGCAGTGGTGATCCTCTGAAAAACCATTATTACCCCCCCCCCTCCCCCAATGTTATTCTTACATTTTCAGTGTAGGATTAAACTGCTACAATACATCTATTGTACACGAATTTACTAGGGGTGCCAATGAATGTGGGCCGCACTGTACATCAGAGTAAGCCTGGTCACAAAGTTTCCTGTCAATTTGAATTTGTCCTATATTAAGAAGTTTGGGTTTGAATCTCATATAGATTACATGTTCTAATCCGGCCGTTTCCCTCAGGTATCAGTGTGTGTATGTGTGTGTGTGTGTGTGTGTGTCTGTATGTGTGTGTGTGTGTGTGTGTGTGTGTGGGTGTGTGTCTGTGTGTGTGTGTGTGTGTGTGTGTGTGTGTGTGTGTGTGTGTGTAAATGTGGTTGTCTGTCCTGTGTGTCTGTTTTGCCCTGTGATATATTGGCGACCTGTTTAGGACGTTCCCCTTTTACCCAGTGACTGCTGGAAATGACAGCACATCTGTGAGGATGAAGGGATGGAAGGATAGATCATGTGTTTGTTTAGAAAATAAGTTCGACTTTTTAAAGGAAATATGTCTTTGCTATTGGGTGAACATTTTCTGAACACCTGAATGCTGTAGTATTTGAACAGTATTACTGTCCTAATGAATTATCATTATTGTCTGCCTGCTTTGTAGGTCCTCTGATTTATCAGGAGGTTTTACTCTGTGTACTGTGCTGCGCTGTGTATTCATTTGTGTTTTGATGATCACTGTAAGGTTAATTCCAGTTTTCATTCTCTTGTAAATCTAACTTCAGTAAATTAAAGTGTCCATCACAGCATTTTAGCAGGCAGGCACAAGATGCTACGAGCTAAATATGTTGAAACTTCCTTTCGCCATCGGCTCATTAAGCTGTGTCATCAGTTTATTGCTACAGTCTTACATGTGTTGTTTAGGTTTGGCTGGTTTATTTTGCTCAGATTTGGTTTTGAGTTGTTGATAAACTGGTTCTTGGTTTTACTTTAATCTACGTTGCGATGCACTTCACACATCTTGTGGTGTTATTTGCAGTAAGTTTGGAGGAAATTCTTTTGAAATGTACTCTTTTGGCCTTTAACCGTAAAGATTTCATGTTTACCAAATGAAAGGACTATAATCGATTACATATAGGTATTCCGATCTTCTTGTTTCTGGGAAATAAATTCTTCTTTTTTTGTTTCAGCAGCCAGAGAAGTTTACACTGAGCTAAATTCCCCCTGTGGTTTTAGCACTGTTACTGTATTTCATGGTCTGTGAAATTGATTTGTTTCACTTCATATCACATCCAGTTGAAAGTGCAGCAGAAAAGTCTAACCTGCCTTTGCTTAAACACAGATTGAACTAAACTTATCAGCGGTACAAAAAAAAAAAAAAGGGCAAACATGCCCATCCGAATGGATGATAACGAATGTGCAGCTTTTCAAATGTGCAGACAAGTAATTACAAGGATGCGCAGTGTCTCTTTTGGCGAACTTGGCCAATAACAATGCCTTTGGTTATTGCTTTTATGTTCTTTCTGTTTCCCAAGAAGAGGCTTAGACACAGTTAACCGTACCAGTGTTCAGCATTGTAGTTTTGTCACCTGCTCAAACAATCCAAAGCGAGGCGAACTGACAGCTAGAGCAGCTCCACTTTGTGCCGTTTCTCTTCTAATTTTTTTTCTTCTGTAACCTCTTTTTGTTCCTCACACTCTGCGCCCCCCCACCCCCCTGCCCCCCTGCCCCCTTCTCCCTGCCTTTCCTTGATCTCCACCTCCCTTTTTCTCCCCAGACTCTCATGTCTCTAGGGCAGACATTCCCAGCTGAGCAAAAGAAGCAGCAGCAGGGGCCAAACAAATCCCCCAAAAGGACGTCGCTATCTTCGCCGCCATTGCCACCTGTTCCGCCTACTCCACCCCAGAACAATCACTCCAACCTCTTCCTCTCGAGTGCCCTGCTGGGTCTCCCTGAACCCCATCACCCAAATGGAGTCATCCAAAGCACCACTCAGGACGCACCTTTGGCCCTCATCACCAAACCTCGCAAAGACGCTGCCTCTCAGGGCAGGTCCCCCCAGCCGAACTCGGAGGCTGGGTCGATGCCTGTCAATCTGAGCACAGGGGCAAGTAGGACCCAAGCGAGTGCCCAGGCTGGTCCTCCGTTGCAGCCTCCAACTACCTCACCCCACGCCACGGGTCACGCATCTAGAAAAAGCAAGACGCCCAAGGTTAAAGGGCAGACACCAGCGCCGGCACAAGCAGACCATTTAGCTGCCTGGAAGGGCTTCTCTCAGAACCATCTGGTACAGTCTCTGGTAGATTTGTTTCGGGGAGGAGAGTCTGGCGTCGGGATTCCCGGAGTGAGCATCCCTGGGGTCGGAATTCCTGGCGTGGGAATCCCTGGAACGTGTAACCCCGCGGCGGGTCTCCCAGCCAACAAGGAGTCTGACGACTCAGGAGACGACGACGACGATGACGAGGATGATGACCTTGAAGAGGAAGATGAAGAGGATACGGATGATAGTCTCTCAGGTAGGGGCTGTCTGTCTGCAAAACATAATGGAGCTGCTTATAACCCAAACATAAACAAGAAGTGATATTCCCAATGACCAGGGTAGACCAGTAACTATGCGACATTTATTGATATAATCGCATGTTGTATGTTTTTCTTTTATCGCGCCGCCCAATGCTGTATCAATTATTTGGCCAGCGATTGGAATCTTGATTTTTGTTCCTATTTATTAAGTGCATCACAGCTACAAACACATTTTAAATGTATCTATTTTATTGTAAGTGAGGCCTCTATAATCTTAACTCCTTCTGTATCGTTCCCAGAGTCCGACAGCAACTCGGATAGCGACGTTTCAGGAAAGAAAGTGAAGGAGTTAAAGCTGCTGCCCTCTGGACCGTCAAAGAAGGAGACGACTCCTTGCAGGCTTACCAAAGGTCCGGAGCTACTGAACACCTCAACCAACCACACCGCCACCAGCTGCTCCCCTCTCAACCTACAGGTCATCAAGAGTCCCTCTGTTGCCACCAGCTCCAGTGCCTTGTCCTATCACAGCTCTGCAGGCTCTTCTTCCTACAGCCTAGCTTCTCCGTTAGGTAACATCTTCACATTTGATTTAATCATATCTCTTGCCTTTTCTGTTTCAACAATTCTTTGCAAAGAGGTTGTGAGGCCGAGTGTGACCATAAGATGGCATTCTGAGGGATAGAGGCTGGTGCATAAGTGTTTAAAGAGCTGATGGGAATGAAATACTATTAACAATCTAATTATAATATTCGTTAACTGATCAATTTGGGATTAAAAAAAACATATATTTCAGAAACCCTCCACAATGAGTCCAAAAAAACAGATCAAGGCTCCTGTAATAAATATGTAGGGCAAAAATTGTCTTCCAGCACAAACTAGAATACATTTGGTCTTAAAGAGTGAATTACAGCTATTTCTTCCACAGATGAAATAAATAATCATTGTGCTGCTTCGTATGAATTTTTAATGCGCTGATAATGTTTAACACGTGTTCATATGTTGTGAGAAAATTGGCTGTGGTGTTGAGGAAGTTGACCTGTTTTTATTAAGGAGTTCCTGACTGGAAAAAAAAAAAAAAAACACCCGTCAACTTTATTCAGTGTCAGCGACGTGTTTCCTGGTCATTACTGTGCAAGCATGTAGGGAGAGAACTGGGTTAACATTTTTACTGAACGGGATAGTTCAGAGAGGTTATGGCCAGCTGCTATGTTAGCTGCTGTAGATACAACTTTTAGCATCGTTATTTTGAATTAATATTAGTCACTTTGTTCCCAGAGACTGAAGCGGATTTCTATTTTTACAACAACTCCAAACCATTATAGCTATTAACGCAGTTAATTGGAACATTTTCACACTGAATCACTTCTTGAACTTACTACTTTGGTGAGATATGAGACAGCATATTGTGTTCTTTGATAAGCTTCTACCACGGATGGTGAAGTCATGAGGTCATCAACAAAATAATAATATATTTCTATGTATGATAACTATCTAGTGTTATTAATAAAATAAATAGTTAACATAAAAGATTGCGATATTTTTGAAAATTGAGCTGAGTAGTGACCCTTTTTATCTGGGCCCTGCTTAGTCCACCTCCAGCCTCCAGGAAAACACAATTTGTATTGTTTAAAATGAAGATGTTATGAGGAGTATCTCATTTAGGTAAGATACTTTGCATAGGACCCGCCCCACACACACACACACACACTCTCCTTCCACCTTTAAGACTAAGTCTAAACCACTCCTTTAAGTACAAGAATAGTTGCTCTTGGAAATAAAGACTCTGTGTAATCAGCTTTCAAACAAGTCGTTCTTCATTGAAGCATAGGTAGAGCAATCATATTTATTAAAGCTATATAGGATAGAATAATAAATGATAATGATAATAATGAATGAACCAAATAAATGATAAATTTGATAAAATACACCATTCACCGTTCTTTGAGTAAAAACAAGTTGATGAATTCCTTTACTCCTATTAAGGTGAAACATGCTTTTTGTAGGGGAAAAAGTCCGACTTGTGTCTTTAAAGTGGTACAGAGGGCCACAAAACATTTTAAGAAAATAAAGAGCCTCGTTCTGGAGAGATCCACTGATCCGTACTGCAATTCAACACAGATGGAAATTTTCCAGATTACTATGTAAACAAGGGGCGTAGAGCTGTAGCCTAGTTGTTCCCTTTGGGATGTTGTGACTATTTTCAACCTCACCGGAGACCTTAAGGCCCAAAAGTGAGACTGTGCGAAAAACACTGTACAGTCACTCCTCGCACAGCCCAGACAACAGCTCTGTAGATACTACCACATGCATAAAGAATGTCAGTGTGCTGCCTTAAAGGAAATACACTCCCTTGATACTCAGGTGAGTATGAAGAGGGCTTGTTCCTCTTTGCAAGACAGGAAGGAGGCAGTTTGTTGTCATGGCTCAACCGCAGCTCTGAAATCCTGTAGGGGCATGCCCAAGAGTCCTGACAAGTTTCTTGGCACAGCAGCAAGGTTTATTTCCGCCACATTCAATGCGAGATTACCCAGATCACAGAAAAACAGGACATAGGTGTAGCAAGCCAGGAAGCAACACGTTTACGATCTTTCACCTGTGCTTTTTGCTCTCGATCGCTTGATCTCTATTGCAAACATGTTTTTCAGTTTTATAATTTAACTGTTAGGCTTTTATGTAGCTATCTAGTAAATTGTGCATTAAACATGGTCACTGTCACATGATGCTAGTAATAGTGGTTAAAGCCAAATAAAAAAAAAGAGCCTGGTCTTACAGTTTTTCTGATTTTTCCTGTTGGTTCATGCCATCCCTCTACAGGTTTAGGGAAAAGGAAGAGAGTGATGGATGAAAAGGAGTTGATGGTACCTCTGGAGTTAGGGTACGTGCAAGCAGTTCAAAACCAGACAATACATTTTGTCGAAGTTTCACTTGGCAATCACTTCAAATTGTGCTGCCTTCATACACGACGTGGAGAACAAGCCGCATGAACACCTGTTTTATTCTCACTCCTAGGTGGCGGAGAGAAACAAGAATCAAATCGGTGGGTGGACGCCCGCAGGGTGAGGTGTCCTACTACCCACCCTGTGGCAAGAAACTAAGGCAGTACCCAGATGTGATGAAGGTATCTTGCTCTCACTGTGGCGCATTTAGTCTCATTAGTGATACACCTGCAAATTTGTGGGCAAACCAATAAAAAAAAAAATTGGTTCATGATAAGAAATATAATGGCAGTCATTGCTGACAGCATGCTTCATGGTTTATTTTTTTATTTTATTTTTTTTGGTGTGTGTGTAAATTCCTACCTGAATTCTCAGCTTGCTCACAGAAGTGTTTGTGTATCAGTAGTAGAGAACTTTGCCTCTGCTTCTGCTTCAGCTGCTCTCCAGCCCAAATCCCACCCCCATCCCGCTTTCCATGACCCTAATAGTGACAGACGGTACTCTTAGATTCACTTCCTGTGCCACTTTATTCACCCCTCCCTGCCGCCGAAATGATTAATGCTTAGTTTCAGGGGATGCACAATTTTGCTCCATTTGTTCAGTATTCAAATGTGCCAAGTCTCCTGTTTTGCTTCATTGAAATTTCAAGCATAGCTTTTGTCCAAGCTGCCTCAATGTAGCGCTGACAAAAAAAAAATGTCTATGCAGTAACATTCGCTCACTTTTAGTCATTCAGCAGGCAGTAAAAGACCAGCAATGCTGCAGATAAATAGAAAGGGGCCAGAATTGTGCATCCCAAGGTCAGATCCATTTTTCTCTCCTGAGAGCTTTTGCTCTTTTTTTTGTCCCCTTGCTTTTATAATGATTAGTAGCACTGCACAGACGCACTGTTGCCGTAGACTTCCTCCAGTCTAGTGCCTCCCAGTTGCTTTTCAATGTCGCTGATCTCGTTTTTTTTTTCTCCCTGCCTAAACCAACGCCATTATTATTTTCTCTTCTTTAGTATCTGTCCAGAAATGGAATAAGTGGCATCACGCGTGATAATTTTAGCTTCAGTGCAAAGATAAGGGTTGGTGACTTCTATGAAGCCAGAGAAGGACCCCAGGTGACTGCCTTTCATCTCCCTCTCTCTCTCTCTGTCCCTGATCCCGGTTCATCTTTTCATCTAGCTGCCGTCAAAGCTCCGTGCAGCAGTCGCTGTCACTGATAGGAATCAACCTAAACCCTCAGTAGTCGAAGTTTATAGGCCTCTCACTGTGCATGAAGAATGTAATAATCAGTTGACATTACTTCCACAGGTGACCATATACGTATGTTACAGTATCAGTATCAGTTCTGTGCAGAAGTCTTCATCCACTCATCATTTCTTTCTATTTTGTTTTTCATCAAATGATACAGTCTTTCCTACGACTATTTAAAACTCTAGAATGATAGGCCTCCTAAGAGTCTTCCTTTGGACATTGAATGATGTTTTTATATTCATTTTTACAGATGCGCCAATCAAAGGTTTTCTGGTCTCAAGTTTCTGTAAGGCTTTCACCTGCCAAAGCTGATTTTAGTTTGCCTTCAAGGAATGAAATATGTATAAGAAGATAGGAGAAGAGCATTTAACCCTTTTTCAAACCTTCCTGGTGTTAGCGATCATTAGTTATTTATATTAGGAGCAGAGGAGAGGTCACATCGTGTGCTTGAGAGCAGTTAGTGCAAAACAGGGTATCTTTAGCAACTCTTATTAGAGGCTACCAACTTTTTAATATCCGGCATGCTTCATCCCAGACAGAGGTGGCAACCTTAAAAGAATGCAATAGAATAACTTTATCATACTCCATTCCACCTTCCTGTTATCGGCTGAATGAACCACAAAGATGTCTTGACGTTTTGAAGAAAATATAGTTTAAATAGCTTACTCCACCGTCATCACCACTGTCTTGAGTCAGGATCCAGGCGATTCTGCCCGCACCAGTGGACCAGCTGATCCACCCGTTGTGTAGGAGAAGATGCTCCCTAGTCTCACCTGCTGCTGCCGGTCAGTCTGGAAGCTGGTGATCCTCTATAAGGTGGAAGCTGGCACTGTGAGCTGGGTGAGCTACTGAAGGAGAATGTCTGGTTTGATGGTGTTGGAGGCCGAGCTGACGTCCATAAACCGGATTGTAGTGTACCTTCCTGGGTGTTTGAGATGTTGCAAGATTAAGTGCAGTCCCAGGTTGACTGCATCATCTACCGGTCTGCCGATCTGCTCTCAGGCTTGAGAGGCAGACATTGTCAGATTCTGGTGCTTTCCTGGTCTTTTGACACTGAAAGAGCCTATTTTATCTTCCACAGAGAGCTTACATTCAGGTAGGGGTTCTGAAGGGGGAGGGTGATCGGTGCATGGGGATTCTGTTGTGTCACTGTGATGTGTACGAGTTGGTGAGTGGAGTGAATGGCTGCTTTGCAAACAGTGCCTCTACTGCAGGAGCAGCTGCAGAGGTCAGACAAGGATTGAGCTCAGGGTGGGTGGACCAGCTCCTGTTGGCCGTGGTGTTTCTCCAAGGATTCCAAACTCTAGTTGGGTCATTAGTTGAAAAACTGTGTTTCAACTTCTTGCTGGGTTTTTTTTTTTTTTTAGCTGCTTTGAGCTTTTTTCCTTATCTGGTTGAACAGGGCCCCTTTCGCACTGCCGTTAGCCTCTTCATGTTTCCCCATGGCCCCTCAGACGTGAAATAAACCATGGTTTATTGTTGGTGTCTGTGTGAAAGGTGTCTGCACACACGTGTCCTCACAAAAACTGAGGTATAAGGTGACAGAGGCAGTAAATATATTCAGGTCAGTGGATGAAGCTTCAAAGACGCACCAGTCTGTGCAGTCAAAGGATGCTGGTAACATCTGCTTTGACTTATCAGTCCACTTCCTAACAGTCCTAACCACAGGCTCAGAGGTTTTCAGTTTTTGATGTGGTGGGATGTAAACACCGGCCAGAACAAATGAGAACTCTCACTGTGAATAAAACCGTTTGCAGTTTGTAAAAAAAAAAAAAAGAAGACTCCAGTTGAGGCCTACATGCCTTATGTAACACTGTGACATCAGCACTCCAACCTTTGTTTATCTAAAAACAAATTTCACCTCCTTTCTTTTAACCCTCTGTGGTCCGCTCCAAACATCTGGAAGCCCGGGGTCAGATGTGCGTTGTCTGAAGCATGCTCACTGAGCCAGGTTGTGGTGAAGCAGAGGGAGGCAAATCCACAGAAGTTATGAGTTTTTAGGGTTGAGAAGCAGCACTTTGTCCATTTTTTAGCCAGGAAGCAGACATTGAATGGGTTGAAGTTTAAAAGTCTAAAAGACATAAGCAGTTTCAGAAGCATGTTTGGTTTTTATATGAATCACCCAAGCACAACAAAACATAGAAGCTACAGGGACTATCAAATTCACAAAACATTATTTATTATAAATTTGTGATTTTAAAGCGACAAAATGTAAAGTTAAAGTATCTTGAAACTGTAAATAGTCACAAAATAATTTTTATCCATTCCCCTGTAACATTTCCCACTTTTCCTTTTGCCATTTGGTAGAGTGTGCTCACACAGGGTACACTATATCAAATGGCTATGATATTTATACTCTTATCAGGTTTAGTGTTAAAATAAATCTTGTAATTTAACCAGTTTTTCTGCTGACTGGGCGTATTGTTAACAATTAGGAGTGACCCAGCCAGAGATTTGAATCTTATGAATAATCTGTGAAGGGAGCTAATCATTAGGGTGATGGGATCGAGTCGACGCTGTAATGCCAATAAAAGTTCTAGAAAAGGGTATGACTTTTCAATATGCCATCCAGGTTTTTTTTTATTAAAATGCAAATTAAGAAACAGATGAATCGTTTGTGGTTTGTTTACTTTTTGAAACTGATACTTCTCCGTTTAATAACCTTATCTATTTTCCTATCAGAAACAAATGAAAATAGGTTTTCAATAATTTTAGGCTTTTATGATTATTTTTTTTTTATGAAAGCTGAGTAAAACAGCAGCCATTGTTCAAAGATCTTTAAAAGCCCTGCATAGAGCGTGCACAAAGATTGATCAACAACACTTGAGTAAAACACAGGAAAGTCTGGCGTTTGGAGGCAAAATACAAAGGAAAAAGGTGTGGGTAAAGACTTTGTGCACAGTGCTTTGTCAGTGATGCAATGCCTTAAACAAGAAAGTAGGTGTGTGTGTTATTTGAAGCAGAAATGAAAACATAGATATGTAAAGTACATTTGTGAGGGAAAGAGAAACAGAACAGATGCAATGTAAAAGTTATTTTAAAGTCATATATTATAATTTATTTCTTTATTTTAATAGTAAAAATGATCTAATTCAGTTTCAGTAATGTGAAAACAAATACGTCTAGCTAGCTTAAATTAAAAAGTGAAATTTAACTCTTTCAGCTCGCTTTGTCCTCTCCAATATCTCCATCTCCACTTTATTCTGTTTTTTTTCCAGGGTTTACAGTGGAGCCTGTTGAAGGAAGAAGAGGTCGTTCCTCGTATTCTGGCAATGGAGGGCCGGAGAGGTCGTCCTCCGAACTCAGAGCGGCAGCTAGCGGCCGACGTTACCAAAAGTGGTCGACGGCGGAAGGGACGACCCCCAAACGTGGGCGATCCGCTTGTTACCGAAGGTCCCAGCCCCAGTGAGGTCAAGCTTCTGCGTAAGCTGGAAGCTCAAGGTTAGAACAGGAAATGAGCCCTGAGATGTGTTTATCGTAAATAGGCAGACCATCAATCAGCCGTTTCTTATGCAGGTAGCACAAGCTGGAAAGTTTTGCTTTTATTAATTTTTGTTTTGTTTTTGTGGTTGTTATATCAACTACATTTGTGTTTATGGAGCTGCTTCCCTACCAGTAAAATGTTTACTTTTTAGTTATGTATTATTGAGCTTTTTAAGGGCTCTGATAAGAACTGGATTCCACTAACACCTTAACACTTAAAAAATGGTTGGGCAGGTTCAAAAGTTTCGAACATCTATCATAACCAGCAATGTCTCAAACAGTTCAACCACAACAGCAACAAAAGAAGACTTGCAACGCTGCGGTTGTAGGTATTCCCCTGAAGTTTATCACTGATAATTCTCTTCTTTCTTGTCTGTGCAGAAATTGCCCGACAGGCTGCCCAGATGAAACTGATGAGAAAACTGGAAAAGCAGGCGCTGGCACGTGCAGCCAAAGAAGCTCGCAGACAGCAAGGTGAGAGAGCACGGCGCGGTAAAAACATGCTGGTGCAGGTTATTCAGTTGGTCAGACTGTCACTTCGAACTTCTTTGATCTGAATGAGTGCAGTATGAATACCGGCAGGACCTTTTGGGGAGCTCATGCTGCTCTTACAGCCTTTGTTTGTGTCGATGTTCGTCTTTAAAGCACAAGCTTTAATCTTCTCCCTACTCTAATCTTTTTGCTACCATGCTGATAGCTCATTATGCTTATAGATTTTTTTGTTTTGTGTTTTGGATATGCATGATGATGAATTTCAAAAAGTTAAATACAATTTGCTTAGCCGAGTTATTACTTGTTTTAGTTTGATATGAAGCTTAGCTGAAATACAAAGCATTTCATATGGTCACCTTTGGGTTTCTTAGAGTCGTTTACTTTAAAAAAAATATTTATGAGTTATGGCTGTTTTTGCTGGCAGCTTCAGAGTATAATCTAAAGATGAACCAAACTCAAGCATTCATCTGGTCACTTTTAAACTGCTTTCTTTAATTTTTGAGTTATTATACACTCTTTAAACTTCCTATAAATGTGTAACACTAATTACTCTCTATGGCATGAAATTAATTCATCTTATGCAATAGTATTTTAAACACTAATGTAAGAAAAAATAATTGGAATCAACATAACAAACCTTATTTGTACCCAAACTCTGAAATCAGGAAAACTGAAGGCTTTTATTTTTATTTAAAAAATATTTTTATTTTTATACTTGAATGAGTTGTAACGAAGCACAAGTTTGTCCAACTTTTTAACTGTCTTGTAATATGTGACCTTTTATTTCTATACATGCACAAGGAAATAAAATAATTAGGTGAAATATGTCCTATAAAAATCTTCTCAGATTAAAAATTAGAATGGATGTCCCAATCAATGTTGCTTGATTAAAGGACACAAACATTAGTGTTGAAATTGAGGATACCAAGATTTAGTCAAGACATTGTATTTTTTTTAATTAATTCTCCAATCATTTTAACATTACTACTAGAATTTGACTCAAATATAATTACACAATTCAATAGGTTTAAAGAATCACAGGTTTATTAATTTGAATGTTTAAAACCAAATATGTATATGTAAGTATAAATGCTGAGTGTGGTAAGCCGAGATGTAATAAAATCATGGATGAACTGTTCACAGGAATGCTTTAACAATTATAAAAACCTAAACACTAGTGGAACATTGATCGATTATCGGGGTTGACTATCAGTCCTAAAAACTCCAAAGGTTGTTTTTTTTCTCAGTTGCTTCTCCCTTTTATTTTCACCTTGTTTATTTTTACTACCAACACATCGTTTTAATTGAACCTTTGTTCTTGTGTTTGCGTTTCTCACTCATTCTCAGCGCGAAAAGCGCAGCCGCCCGCATTATGCGATCTCAGTACAAGCACGTCTGTTCATGTTCATTCTCATAAATGTAAACGGTGGCACTCATCCTTTTTCTGGAGGACGATAAAACACTGCCTTGTCCCTTTGCAGCTATCATGGCGGCAGAGGAGCGAAGGAAGCAGAAGGAACAGATCAAGATCCTCAAGCAGCAGGTGCGTGCTGAAGAGATGTCTTCCTGTCTCGTTCTCCTTTCCGTCCTTCCTTTGAATCTTAAGCACGCTATCCCCTGTTAAATGTTGATCTCTGTCACCCTCCTCTACTTTCCAATTACTGTTATTACTTCTACTTGTAAATTTCGCTCTATCCTTTTTCAATCTTTCAAAAACCGAGTCGTTGGAAAGAGATTTTGTCAGTGGATGTCTTCCGCTGTCTAAACTATTAAGAGATTATAGTGTTTTTTTGTTATTGTTGTTGGGTTTTTTTTTTTTTTTTTGCAGGAAAAGATCAAGCGCATTCAGCAGATTCGGATGGAGAAAGAACTGAGAGCGCAGCAAATTTTGGAGGTAGAGAATCTGATCCGGCAGCACCTCTGATTAAGCAGAGCATTCCTGGATAGCTGGAGCCCCCAAGTCCATAGTGTTTTAATCTTCCTAAAGCTCATTACTGAACAGCAGCATGCATTGGAGGGAGCTGCGTCTTCTTAGGCGTAATTCCACATGGAACTAATGCTAAATTGGTCTTGGTTGACGGGTGTTGAATATTAAAATGGATGTTGCTGCCTCTTCAGACCTTATTTAAATTGGACAGAAAAGTTTTTTTTTTTTTTTTATCAGACAACAGTAACAGTTTAGCATAAATGGGTCAGGGGGAGGAAAGAAAGTGCTGTTTGCCACACGCAAACACACATTTCGAGTTGCACACTCGTCTGCGTTCACACATCTGCAGACGCACACAATTATTCTGTATGAGCTTCAAAGTGTTTTAACAGGACTAAATCAATTTTGAGTTGACACGGTTGGCAAGCCACACTTAACAGGAGGCTTCAACATTTTCACAATTACACGTTAAAGAGATACATTATTCATTCCCTCTGTTTTACAAATTTGACTGGCATTCAGGAGCGTCGAAATCTTTACTCAAGCCAGAAAACTGCAAACAGTCACTTTACGTGCAACAAAGCTCTCAACCAAGACTGATTGATGTGTTCCTGTCACTGTAATCTTTATTCATAGGCCAAACGGAAAAAGAAGGAAGAAGCTGCCAATGCCAAAATATTAGAGGCTGAGAAACGCATAAAGGTATGTTTACATTTCAGCGTAAATCACACAAGGATAAATTATAATGCACCTATTTTAATCAGAATGATTATGTAAATTAAACGCGTATAATGGGGCTTCTTTTGCGTGAAAGGCAGGAAGCAAACAAATGAAAAGTAGCGTTTAACATAAGTTAAAATTCCTTCTGTCAGTAGTGATTTTCACAATATTAACAGGAGGGAAGCATATTAATTCTTCCACTGTCATTTCTGCCTTGCTTTCAAGGAGAAAGAGTTGAGGAGGCAGCAGGCGGAGATTCTTAAACACCAGGTAGGCTCTTAGTATAATTTTCTTAGACTCTCTAGTGCACTGTTTACCACTGTAGAAAAGCATTTACTGTAGGCATGGGCTGGTAGGAGAGTCTCCCCTTGAGTAAAAAACACCACGTTTCCCTCTGTCCCAGTGTTTACATAAAAAAAAAACAATTAAAAAGGTGTAAATCAAGATCTAATTGTTTCTATGTAAACAAGCAAAACAACAATTAATGCAATTAAAGTGAAGACTCTTTGTTTACCAGTCTATTTACTTATTAATATTTCGATTTGTCTGGTAAAACAAAAATGTAAACTCAACCCCAGCCAAATTTAGCAGCATTTTTCGGGCACTTATTGCACAGAACCCAATAACGTTTTACTGTTCTAGTCGCTGTGGTGTAATGGTGAGAGCATGACCCTGCCATTAGCTCAGAAAGCTAGCCTGTAGTCTGCTGCTTAACGTATTGCCGTCTGCCAATTGTAGTTTTAAAGCGAAGCTATGTTAGTATGGATAATGGGTGTGTTCTTTTAATTACAGCACCAAAGCTGCCTGCGTCAAACAGCTTAATTTGTTCTGCTTGTAAGCAAGAGAAATGTGCCTTTTTCAGCCAGCTGACTGGCAGTGTGCACTAATAAGTAGGCGAGGGGCAGCGTTTTGTTACTCTACGCTCCATGCTTTGCTAGAAATCGACAGCGACTCCGGCATCTCATTAGAACGACGTTAGATTTTAGGACGGAGGATTTTAACGGCTTGCAGACTAAATCGCTAATCAACCAAACCAGCCCATGCCTGATCTACCTTAAACATCCTCGAATGTGTGTGTGTGGCAGCGTAAATCTCAATACTATACCTGGATGTGTGAGAATCTGATGGGTGAATGAGATTAGAGCCAGAACATGTGTTTTTAATGACATGCTCCAGTGTTTTCTCTGTGTTTGAACTCCTTGCTTATTGGTATTGGTGATTACTTCTGTTCCATAATACTTTGCCAACTCTCTCTGCCAGGAGTTGGAGAGGCATAGACTAGATATGGTATGGGTATGTTTATTTTTGTACATCTAACACCTGCATCGTGTAACTGGTTGTGTTATGGTTGTCATAGCAATGCATTAAGTGTAGCACTGGCTGCTGTCATACTACATTCTTCTGCATGGCTTTCCAGCAAAACCAACAAAAGAGAAAAAGAGTCAGTATGCTGCCTCCATCTGCTCGTCCTGAGGGACAACTGACCCTGTCACGGTGGCCAGGCAGCTTCTGTCCCCCTCCCCCTCCCATGCCTCCCCCCTTCTACTCAGAATGCATTGCAAAGACTGCTCGGCAATCCACACACACTGTCTGAGAGAGAGAGAGAGCTCGAGGACTTTCCATCCATCACACACATCGTCTAACTGTTGTATCGGAGTAGCCTGTGTTACCCATGAGTGCTTGACGATTTCAGCCCAGAGATCGAGCTTGTGTCTGTTCGTCCGTGCATCTGTTTTGCAGTCCATAGAGCTCTGGACTTTAACCTGCCCCATGCCAGCCTCTCTGTCATTCACTGTTCCTGTACTTTTTTTGCACAAAGAATGAAAACAGCTACTGGGAGTCATTTTGTCGCCGTGGTGGCGGCCCTTCCAGGCACATTTCCCCCCACAGTTTGAACTTTAGTTTCACAGCGGACCCATTGCACAGAAGAATGAGAGCATACTTAAGTCCACCACGATGACAAATATGGTTCTGAGTAGTGTGTTTTATTTTTGGCCTGGCTCTCCTGCTTGTAGACCTTTTTTTCACTCATGATACACAGTTGCAGCTGAATCTGAAGTTTTGCCTATCCAGTTTTTTTTAAAAGGAATGAGGAAATCATTGCCTCGCCCCACTTATACCTTCAAAGTGAGGCGCGTGAAATAATGTTGCCACTCGAAGCATATTTGTTGTCGTAAAGTCCCTTTATATTTAAGGTTTTTAAGATTAAAAGAATGTGCGGGTTTCGTTTCCTCTTCTTCCTGTTTTATTTTTGTAAGTTTTACATTTGTGGCACAAATCAAATGAAGAAAAGGAAAAATTGCTACAAAGCAGACCTTGCGGTGTCCGGCTTTTTTTTTGTGTGTGTTTATCACCATGATAAGACAATCCTCACAATCAGCCTGTTTTCGTCTCTACGTGCTGGAAAAGTTCTTGGTAAACCCCTAATAGTGGCAGCTGTGTCTACCTGGTGGATCACAGAGGGAATGACGGGCTGACACAGAGGAACAGGAAACCGCAAAAGAGATCAAATGAAACGATAGTCAGTCACCAGTAAGTCCTGTGGCCTTTTGCAGTCGGCAGCATATCTTGCACCAAAGAATAACACAGATCTCATCCTCAGCAGTCATATTTTGTGCTAATACTTCAGCTGCCAAAACCACTGAAGTGGAACTGCTCAGTTTGTTGCTGCTTTTTTAACTATCCGTTCCTCTTTGTCATTCCCTCACCAAATATTACTGGAAGGAGGCTGAAAATGAAGATCAGCATTGACTCGCGTAATTTAAAAAAAAAAAAATCCCCCCCGCCCCCCTGTTATTGTTGTTCTGATTACAACGGCCGTGTGGCACGTCAGGCGACTTGTTGGAACTAGCATTCTGTTGCTTTTGTTGTGTCAGCTTTAGTTTAGACGCGCCGTCACCGATTCGAGCTGCTTCTTTTTTCCTTTTTTTTTTTTTTTTTTTTTTTTTTTTCTCTCGAGCCTGTCATCACATCTACTTTGTATCGCATCTATGTGTTGCTTTTTGGTTGTCATTGTACTACCGTACTGTTCACTTATGCTTCCACCATACATGTGAAAAGTGTATACATGTGAAGCATTGTTCTGTGTTTGTTCGCGTATGGTGCCTTCTAATTAATTCACAGTTCTACATTAATACATAAGCAACTCAGTCGACCTTGAGTGCTGTTTGTACAGTGCGAGCTGCTTAATGCGTCCGCTCTTTTCTTTTTTTTTTTTTTGTTGTTGTTGTTGCCATTTTAGGAGAGGGAAAGGAGGAGGCAACATGTAATGCTGATGAAGGCTGTTGAGGCTCGCAAGAAAGCAGAGGTAGTTCACATGCACACGACTGATTGCAGAAACACACACATCCACATGGCCGCCGCCATAAAATAGGCCAAAGTCATTATTCTCTCCATGAATTCCTGCTTTCTCTCTTTCCATTGCAAACTTTCACTTCTTCTTTTTTTTTTTCTTCTTTTTCCCTCTACACTCACACCGAGTTAAAGGATTCTGGCCCTCAAGCACTTTTCCTCCGAATGCGCAGCAGTATTAGGGCTGAATTCTAACACTGCTCAGCAAAGTCATGCAAAGCCCCTGGTCTGGTTCCACACACAAACGCACACACTTGCTTCGCTTTCCCTAATGCTCCCCCCCCCAAATTTTGGACTCTCTAGGAGCGCGAACGCTTGCGGCAGGAGAAAAGGGACGAGAAGCGCTTGAACAAAGAGCGTAAACTGGAGCAACGGAGACTAGAGCTGGAGATAGCGAGGGAGCTGAAGAAGCCGAATGAAGATATGTGTCTTTCTGACCATAAGGTTGGTGATTAAAAGAATGTAATAAACACTGTTATCAGTCGCATTAGTGATAGTGCTGGTGGTGTGCTGGGAGTAATAGAGTGGTTGTTGTTGTTATAGCTGAGTTAGTGGAACCTTTTCCTGGGTCAGTCTCACATGATTGTGAATTTTTGGACATGCCTTCCCCCTAGTGGTTAAATCAAAGAACCGCATAATAAAGCACAGGCTGTGGAAACAAACCGGGAAGTCACCATGATGTGAAGTCCACACATATTACATTGTCTCACAACTGTTTTTCTGCTCTGTATTATATATGCAGGTGCATCTTAATACACCAGTATATAATTGATTCATTTCAGTAAATCAATTCAATAAGTGAAACTCATAGACGGATTCTTCAAACACAGAGTGATGTATTCATTTTGACCATCATAGCTTGCATCTAATGAAAACCCACAATTCGGTTTCTGGGAAAACAGAATTACATAAGTACATAAGATCAAGATAAAAAATTACATATGTCGTTGGCAGCTACCAGAAGGAGTGTTTTAGCCACAAAAGATCATCACTAAAAACAAAACTGGCTGTGTACAGGGGCGTTGTTTCTTGTCATATTAATGGACATTTGAGGGGAAGAAAAAATTGTGATAGAAAAAGGTGGACAAAAATCCCCTGTATCATCGTAATCATCCAACAACTTACTGAATTTAAATGCTTTAATTATATGACTGTGTGTGAAATGAATCTATATACTAAAGGAATATATATATATATATATATATATATATATATATATATATATATATATATATATATATTTATACTTTACTGAAATAACTCATCTTTTTGATTATATTGTAATGCCACCTGTATATTACCTTAAAAGGTCCTGTTGTTTACATTAGATTTAGCAGGTGAGCCCCAACAGCAGCCATCTCCCTCAACTTTCCCTGTTTTCCTGTGTCCAGCCTCTCCCAGAGTTCTCCCGGATTCCTGGCCTCATCCTCCCCGGACGAGCCGTGTCGGACTGCCTGATGCTGATGCAGTTTTTGAGGGGCTTTGGAAAAGTCTTAGGACTTGATTTGAATGCAGATGTTCCCACCCTGGGAATGCTGCAGGAGGGCTTGCTCAATGTGGGCGACAGCATGGGCCAAGTTCAAGACCTTTTGGTCAAACTGCTCTCTCTAGCAGTCTGCGATCCCGGTCTGCCGCCTGGACAAAAGGTGAAAACTTTCAGTTTGAATAAGGAGTCATTTTAGGTTTTATAAGTTAGTTATGCATTGTTTGTAATTGCTGCAATGGACAAAATACGCACACAGGATGCATTATGATGACCATAAAACAAGCATATGTAAAGTTATGTAAAGCAAAATGCTCATAATTAAAGGCGGAAAGATAAAATTTCAAGTTGAAATTTGACATTCCTCAATTTAAATAAATATTTTATACGTTAATGTAACTGTTAATAAGTTAGTACTGTAAGCAGTTTCTAATTACAGATTTAAAGTTTAGTAACCCATGTTACTACGTCTCGGTGTATGAATGTGTGCACGTTAGTGAGTGCGATTGGGTGAATGAGGCTCTAGTGTACAGCGCTTTGGGTGGTCAGCATGAAAGTTCAGTCCATTTACCATTTACCATGTCAAAAATATATATATCATTAACTCTAAGAAACTGATAAATATCCTGACAGGTTGGATCAACTTGAATTGAAAAGAGAAAATAACACAACCTTTTTGTCTGTTTCGTCAACTCTCTTCACGATCAGACAAAAACCATGCTGGGGGACCACTTAACCAACGTTGGCATCAACAGGGATAACGTCTCTGAGGTGCTACAAATGTACATGAGTGCCCATTGTGCCAACACAGACCTGGCTCCTCTGGCCCTCAGTCTGAAGACCAAAGCCTTCCAGGCTCACACGCCTGTCCAGAAAGCCTCCATTCTGGGCTTCCTGGCTAACGAGCTGGCCTGCAGTAAAGCTGTTATCAGGTAGGAGAGGAAACACTGGCTGAAAACTGGACGGACCAGCTGATCGCTGTTTATTTGTTACGAATACTCTCTGTTTTAGTTACATGATGCTTGGTGGTTCTGAAGTGCTCTGCGTCGTTCTCAGTTCTTCTTTCTCTCTAGGGTTGCTGAAGTAAAACATAGAGACAGAAGTGCAGCACTTATCTATGTATCAACCGAGGGCTTTATCTTGCTTAATGTTAAAGTTTTTCACTAGGCAGTAATTATTCATTTCTTATTAAGTGGAGAACAATTAATAAAGCTGCAGAAGGAGGTGATATCTGCAGTGATTTTAAACAAAGTGTGCAAGTAATTTGGTCTCTGGGAAACAGGCTATTAAGTTGTTTTTTTTCTTTGCCTCTATAGCTACCAGTTAATCTCAACTGTAATTGAAAGCACAAGTATAATGGACAGTAATGTGTTTTCTGCTGCAGTGAAATTGACAAGAATCTGGATCAAATGGCAAACATGAGGAAAGACAAGATCATTATGGAGGGAAAACTGAAGAAGTAAGTTTTATGAACAATACGTTTTATTTTTATTTTCAATAAAGAGTCGCGCTGAGCTTGTTGTGCGTGTTGACGCAGGCTGAGGACCATTTATGCCAAGCGAACTGGGAAGAGGGAGGCCAGCATGGGGGTGGAAGAGAACCCGTCCTTCGGCACCCCGTCCTCTGCCGCCAAACGCAAGAGGAAGCTGGGAGGGGACAGCGAGGATGATGACGACGAAGACGACGACAGCGACGACCAGGCAGACGAGGACGATGATGAGGAGGAGGAGGAAATTAAAAAGGTTAAAAAGGTGGAGACGTTTGACGAGGTAAAACAAAAATGGATGTATCTTAACACTTACCTATTAAAGCTGACCCTTTTTTTAAAAAAAAAAAAAAAATCACTCACAGACACCTACTGTCTTTTTTTCCCCTCACATCAGGACGAAGTCGACCAGGCCACCAGTGTTGAGGAGCTGGAGAAGCAAATAGAGAAATTAGCTAAGGTGCGCTCCCCTGTAGAATGAGTGTTGTGGTATGACGAAGCTAATTACTGTAACCATAAATGTTTAAGGCGACAGTAAAATTATGCATGCTTGGCTGTTGCTAATAATGTGTGATTGCATGCAGAACACACAGATTAGAAAAGTCTCCTGGGAAGTCAATTACAAAGAGATAAAGCACAGAAACAGTGGTTATTACTGCTGTTGTTGTTGTTTTTTTTAGCAGTACTATGCATGATTATCCAGTGCTTATTTCCATGTCAGCATGAACATTTCCTCCTAGTTTTTGAATACATTTTGATAAAACATTAGGGACACAACTATCCGTCCATCTATACGTAATGTTCCTCGCTGGGCAGTTTATCCTAAAAATGAACTAGTTTTAAATATTACGTTCATTGTTAAATTTATCTTTACAGCAACATCATCAGACCAGAAGAAAGCTCTTTGAGATTTCCCATTCTCTGCGCTCCATGATGTACGGACAGGACCGGTATCGGCGCCGGTACTGGGTTCTGCCCCACTGTGGAGGGGTCTTCATTGAAGCAATGGAGAGCGGGGAAGGTAGCGGCAGCACAACACGCACACAGTAGAATAAAAGAAATGTCACAAAAAACAGGTTTGATCTCAAAGAAAGCACAGAAGGAGCTGCTATAAATAATCACATCTCTTTTTATCCTCTTTAAGGAATTTGAAAAGTATGTTATTTAGAAAGCAGCAATGATTTAACATACAGCAGTTCTATTTCAAGATGTTTGAAGCGTGTTGCGCTCCCATTCTTTCCTCAGCCCCAGAGGAACTGGAGGAGGAGCGGCAGAGGAGGAGAAGAGCTGCAGAAGAGGTCAAGGTAAAAGAGGAACCGCAGGAGTTTGAGCTGCACAAGGAAAAACCCAGCAACCTCGACGGGCAGAAGCTTCGGACGCAGAGCCTGGAACAACAGAAAGACGAGCATCAGGAACACGAGGGGAAGAAAAACTCTCCGACTCTGTTCTACCAGCAGCCTGGCTTCGTTTCCAAACTGTGCACGCTCCGGGACATTGGCAAGGACGTCAGCAAACAATCTCTAAGGACGGAGGAGAAGGAGAGGTCGCATGCGAGACAAAGCAGCAGTCCCACGAGCATTCCTAATGCCTCCAAAAAAGGAACATTATCCTCCCCCAATCACAATACTCCCGAGCCAGCAGCAGCATTGACTCCTTCCTCGGTGACCACTAATGACACTACGAACATCCCTCCTCCAGCTTCAACGTCTTTATCCTTCCCCGGCCTGCCGGCTCCACAGGAAAGCCCAGGGAACACTCCTCCGACGTCCTCCCCCGCCCCATCCCCGCACCTGGTTTTCCAAGCCAACGACCAGCTGCTCAGAGTTCTGACAGAGAGGAGCGGCCACTGGTTCAGTCTACTTCCTCGCAACCCTTGTGACCTCTCCTCTCTCACCACTCCCCCGCCAGGAGCGCCTCGCGGCTCTCCTCAGGCGTCCTCAACACCTTGCAGACCCAGGTCTCCACCTCCTTCCCCTGCCCTTCCTCTCACTCCTTCCGCTGCCTCTGCGTCGGCTAGCCCGCATCACCCGACTGGTTTCCTCAACTACCCTCTGTCTACCCTGCAGGTAAGGCTGATGCTTTTAATGACGTCAAACCGAACTGTATGGAGGCTTCATCTCCAGTTTTACTACATGTCTGTTTATCTCCTTGTTTTAGTTGAAGTCTGGGGGCTCGTTGCTCGGGGTTTCTTTTGCCAACTGGCCTAGTGGCATGATAAGTCCCAGCTTGCCTCTGTGCAGCAGCCCCAGCCCCATGCCGGGTCACTCTCTGGAGGGCAACACAACAGCAAGCGTCTCTAGTAAGAGCGAGTCACCTATACCCCGCGTTGAGAAAAGCTCCTCTATGCCCTCTCCCGCCTTGGAGATCCCAAAGTCCCTGGACCACCCCGCACCTCAGCCCATTCCAGAGGGTGAGTGACCCCCGAAGCATTGTTCATGAACGAGACACCAGCTTTTACACTGCAAAAATGTATCTAAAAATAAGTAAAATGTTCTTAAAGTTAGTGTATTTGTCCTTGATTTGAGCAGGTAAATAAGATTATCTGCTAATGGAACAAGTATGTTGACCCCTAAAATAAGATAATTAGACATCCTGCACTTGAAATAAGACGATGGAGATGAATTGTTCCTGTTTTAAGAGCACAAATCTTATTCCATTGGCAAATCATCTTATTTACCTGCTCAAATCAAGGACAAATACACTAACTTTAAGAACATTTTACTTATTTTTAGATCTATTTTTGCAGTGTAATTGAAATGTATTCGTTACTATCAGGATCATTTAGTCTGGACAGTTTTTGCAACACAACGTTTCTCACAGATGCATGTCCATAGAGCTCCAGCTAACGCGCGTGTTCATTGTCTCAGAACTGCTGACAGGTTGGTGGCGAGTGTGTCACATCGAAGAGCTGCGCTTGCTGGTTGAAGCTCTCCACACTCGAGGAATCAGGGAACGATGCCTCCAGAGGCAGATGCAGAAGTACTTGGAGATAATCCCACAGGTCTGCACCAAACATAAAGACGGTGAGTCCTGCAACGGGTCTTCCAGCGCGCGTACCAGTTCCGGTGTGTGACGCGAGTGCGTTTGTGTGTGAGCCTGTAACTTATCAGTGTCTGCCGTGTCGTTCATCTAGTGGCCATGATTGAGCTCCGGGAGCTTGAGGAGAGCCAGGTCAGCGTGGAGTCGGTGCGGGGCTGGTGTGTGGAGGAACAGGCCATGGAGATGGACATTGCTGTGCTGCAGCAGGTGGAGGAACTAGAGAGGAAAGTCACTGCGGCCAGCCTGCAGGTCAAGGTGAATTAGGGAAATCCTCCTTTGTGTGATGTGGCCAAATTAGAAGAAATCAGCTTTAATCACGTTAAATGACATCAAATCAAAAGACATAACAGATGATTTTCCCATCCAGGGCTGGACCTACCCAGACCCTCAGTCCGAGCGGGAGGATCTGGTGTACTACGAGCACAAGCCCCCCACTAAGTCAACCCCGGCTCCGGGAAGCGTAGGAGATAAGGACTCCAAGGAGCATCTGGAGGAGCGCGGAGAGAAGGGCGGGGTGATGCGTCACCCAGACAACCCGCTGGACATAGCAGTGACACGTCTGGCCGATCTGGAGCGCAACATCGAGAGAAGGTACCTGAGGAGCCCCTTAGGTACCACCATTCAGATCAGGCTGGATAATGTGGGTACGGTCACTGTCCCTGCCCCCGCCCCATCCACTAGTGCTGACAGGGAAGGGTAGGTCATTTCTCCAACCAAAGCTACCCACTCTCCCACTAAGACCCCTTCCTCTCTCTGTCTGTGCTTTTTGTTTCCCATGTCACCCCCAAAACTGAGGGTCTTGGTTGCTTTAACAGCAGATGTTTTGCCGCTTGTCCCATTTGTGTACATCTGTTTTTTTTTTGTTTGCTCTCACCGAGTTATGGGTTGTTTTCAACGGGGGATAGCGGTAGAGGCTCCACTCTTTTCGTTTTCCTGTGCATCGTCATTGTTCACTGTTGTTTGGACTTTTGTTTCCTATAATCATCTGCATGGTGTTGTTCCTCTGTAACGTTGATTATGAGCACACTTTTTGGCTTCCGGAGTTTAACAAACCCTCAAACCTTCTGCATGAGCGTGCCTTTAACCTGACAGAATGGGTGTGTACCTCTCCCCGGCACCTTACACCCTCATGCCTGTCTCTGCACAGCCAGAGCTCATAATGATCTGCTGTCTTGCTCGCAACTTTTTACAACTGATGCCAAACAGCTTGTATGAAAAGCAGACCCACCTATTCTTGTTTTTATTGCGCTATTTTGGTGCTCATCTTTCTGTCCTCTCTTAGCGGCGAGGAGGAGGTGGCCCACGGCATGAAGGTGTGGAGGAAGGCTCTCAGTGAGGTCCGTAGTGCCGCCCAGCTGGCCATGTGCATCCAGCAGCTGCAGAAGTCTATCGCCTGGGAAAGGTCTATTATGAAAGTGGTAAGAAGATGCTCCCAAAATGGAAAACGGCCTTATTTCAGGAATTGTCTTCTTGTTTTAATGGACGGGCTTTCTCTTTTTAGTACTGTCAGATATGCAAGAAAGGGGATAATGAGGACCTTCTCCTGTTGTGTGACGGCTGTGACAAAGGGTGTCACACTTACTGTCACAAACCCAAGATCACCAGCATCCCAGAAGGAGACTGGTACTGTCCAGCCTGCATTTCAACGGTATGTGAATAATGTAATCAGGCCCACATCAATTATTTTTAATCCACGCCATCTTTAACAGTGGGTCTGCTAACAGAAATAGCAACACCAGTGGTCTCCTTAAATCCATTAGTTTCCAAGCCATGCAAACTTTGTAATTATAGGAGTGGGTTGATCAATATAAGCTCAAGGTAACCCTTTTAAAGATTGTGTCCATTAACTGTTCAATTACACAGGCAAGTGGTCCATCCCCCAAGACCAAAAAGCCTCCAGCCAAAACTGTAGCTTCTAGCGGAGGAGGCAGTAAGAAAGGCGGTGAGTCCAAGAAGAACGGGAAGCAGGCGGGTAACGGAGAGGTATCGGAGGAGGATCCAGCCAGTGCCAGCAACACGCCCAAAAAAGGATCGAAAGACACCAGCAGAAAGAGAAAAACAGAGGAGAGTTCACCTGCTCTGATACCAGCCAATCAGGAGAGCCCTGTGTGTGTGAAACGAGCCAAGACGGCAAGAGACAACAACAGGGACCTGGGACTATGCAGGTATATGTCCCTGGGTTGTGTGCGCTTGTCTTGTGTTGTTGTTGTTGAATGATTCTTATAAATTATTGAAGCCTCCATTTCCAGCAGCGCTCATTCAATAAATTCTTGATTTGCTTTCATTGTTTGTTGCAGGCAACCCTTAAAACCTCACATATTTTATGTTTGATATCAGTTTAATTGGAGTAAAATTGGAAACGTTTGTTGAAATAAAAATTAAATGGATCTTGTTTGATTCTAAGATTGTCTTAATCCAAGAGTTGGTTTTGGAAAAAAAAAGACTAAAACACTAAACACTGTTCTTACATTACTTTAGAAAAAAAATATAAATCATTATTCTCCTTTAGATTGGTAGGAAATGCTCCTTCGCAAATATCAGGCCAGTTACGCAACTGGAGGTTTAACAAACTTGCCATTCAACTTCGACATCTGATTGGATCTGAGAAACACAAAAGTACTTTGAAATCAGAAGCTGTGAAAATATTATGAAAGTCTGTACTGCAATAAGTCACAGGAAGAAGGGTACCAGGAAATGATTAGTTGTGTTATAGTTATCAGGGGCTTAATACTGGCCCATGGCAAATTGGTTGGTACCTGTGTATATATATATATATATATATATATATATATATATATATATATATATATATATATATATATATATATATATATATATATATATATATATAGCTGCTGCACATAATTCCAAAGCTGGAAAACCTATCTAAGTTAGGAATATTTAACTTTGACTTTATTTTTTTACTCAGCACTGTACACATAAACCATAAAGTCTAATTTGAGTAAGATTGTTTTTACTTACATACTTTCTTTAGCCTTAAATATAAAGTAGAGAAATGTCCCAGTGTCCTAGTTTGTAATTGAGTGCAGTGATAGTCATGGGCTAATCAACAGCTGATTATGCATAAAAAGCAAGGAAAGTGTTACTTTTGTGTAAAGCTGTAAAAGAGTTCACATTTTATGTAGATGATAGTCTGCTTTTTAAACTAATATTGTGAATTGTGTATTGTTATAAAATCTTGGAATACATCTATATTTTTCATAAAGTGTTTTTGCAGAGTGCCTCAAATTGTGGATTTTACATGAAAATCTGTTTGAAGCTTTGAAGAAAAAAATTAAAAGCCAACTCCTTTCTTAAATTAAGAGCTTTTTATTTCGCTAAACCAATTCTTGTCTTTGCGTTCGTGTGCCCTACAGAGTACTTCTTGCAGAGTTGGAGCGGCATCAGGATGCATGGCCTTTTCTCTCGCCAGTCAACCTGAAATCTGTCCCTGGCTACAGGAAGGTCATTAAGAAGCCAATGGATTTCTCCACCATACGTGAGAAGCTAGTGAGCAGCCAGTGAGTTCCCAACACTTCTGTTTGTTGTTTTTCTCCCTAAAGCCTGCAGGGCTTTTGCATGTCATTTAAAGCCAGTTTCTCTATAGGAAGGATGTTGCAACAACTCAGAAACTTCTCTATCAGCTGTTTGCTGAGCCTCTCTGTAGTCCGGAGAGGGTAGAAAAATATGGCTCTGATTGAGTGTCTTCATCATGATAAGTATGAAAAAAGAAACAGAATGTAGCACAAACTCCCGTCCATCCATCTAGTTACCCATCCGCCCTATACATTTACCCATTAATCCCTATATGGGATGTTGTCTTCCTGGATGATGTCACAGCTAACAGAACACCAGACCAGGTGTACCTACTATGAAGAAAAAATGATAGAGAACAAAAAAATAAAAGCTGAAATAACAACAAAGAATGCAAGTTAGAGAACTCAGCCGAGGGAGGAAAATAGGCCCTGATGTCCTCCAGCAGCCTAAGCCTATAGCAGCATAACTATAGAGATAGCTCAAGGTAACACGAGCCACTTTAACAATAAGCTTTGTCAAAAAGGAAAGTTTTAAGTCTAGTCTTAAAAGTAGACAGAGTGTCTGCCTCACAGACCAAAACTGGGAGTTGGTTCCACAGGAGAGGAGCCTGATAGCTAAAGGATCTGCCTCCCATTCTACTTTTAGAGACTCTAGGAACCACCAGCAGACCTGCAGTCTGAGAGCGAAGTGCTCTGTTAGGAACATACGGGGTAATCAGAGCTCTGATATATGATGGAGCTTGATTATTAAGGGCTTTATACGTTAGAAGGAGAATTTTAAATTCTATTGTTGATTTAACAGGAAGCCAACGAAGGGAAGCTAAAATTGGAGAAATATGATCCCTCTTTTTGATTTTAATCAAAACTCTCGCTGTAGCATTTTGGATCAACTGAAGACTTTGAACTGCATTTTGTGGACTTCCTGATAGTAAATAATTGACAATAGTCCAGCCTTGAAGTAACAAATGCATGGACTAGATTTCCAGCATCACTCCTGGACAGAATGTTTCTAATTATAGTAATATTCCGGAGGTGAAAAAAGGAAACCCTGGAAACCTGTTTATTATGGGATTTAAGTGACATGTCTTGGTCAAAAATAACTCCAAGGTTGTTGTTTTTTACTTTATTACCACAGGCCAATTTAATGTCATCCAGATTAAGTGATTGATTAAAAAAATATATTTTTGAGGACTCTGGTCCAAAGATTACAATTTCTGTCTTGTCAGAATTTAAAAGCAGGAAATTTAAAGTCATCCAGGTTTAATGTCATCAAGACATGACTGTCGTCGAAGTAATTGATTGGATTCATCAGGATTTATGGATAAATATAGCTGAGTGTCATCAGCATAACAGTGGAAATTAATTTATAACTGATAATCAAAATGTAATGAGAAGTCTTAAAAAGTATGTAAGTTTAATATTAACTAATAATATGTTTGGACCACATGTTTTATGGGTAACATGTTAAAGCTTAAAGACTGTTTTCCTTTTTTTTCAGGTATCAAAACCTGGAGACGTTCATCATTGATGTCAACCTGGTCTTTGATAACTGTGAAAAATTCAATGAAGACAATTCGGACATTGGTCGAGCTGGTCATAACATGAGGAAGTTTTTCGAGAAGCGCTGGACTGAGCTTCTTAAGCAAACAAACTGAACAGTTCAGACTCTCCTTGTGAACCCATTCAACGTTTCATACCGGAACACCAGGTTTTACTTTTAATTTTTTATTGTTTTTCTTTTTTTTTTTTTTTTTTTTTTTCTGACGGAGTTTGTGGCTTTTTGCAGGATGGAAGAAAAAGTCGGCTCCTTCATAAGGAATCCATTTTGTGCTTAAGAGAGATATCACTATAGAAAAAAAACAAAACAACAAAAGAATAAAAAAGAAAAAAAAAGAAAAAGAAAAACATTGTTACATGAGGTGCGCTGGATTTATTACAACAGGGATAAAAGCCCCAAAGAGTCCCAGAGAAATGGGGTGTCCTAGTGCAATACCATTCCCTGTCTCAGAACACTGCACTGAATGAATCCTCAAATGTCACTGATGTATCTGCGCTAGAATACTTTCCACTACCTGTACATAGTCTTTTGTTATTTAATCGTATTATAGTGAATGTATTTAATTTTGTAATAATTATTTATGAATCAAGGTCCACTTCATTTTCTATGAAAAAGGAGGAATCATCTAAACTGCTTTGAATCTAAACGACAACAACAACAACGAAAAGGAATGTGTCTTTGTGTTCTAATTTTTTTTTTCTCCCAAATATCAAAACAAAGCCAAGAAAAGAGAGCGCGAGAGAGAAAAAGAAAAGAAAGAAACCTGTTTACACTGTTCAGTGCTTTGGGGCATCAGAGAACTGTATTCACGTTGTTCAAGCTGTAAAACTGTGTTTATTTACAGGAGCAGCAGAGGAACAGTTGGACAACGGCGATCCGTGTGTATATACTGTTTATTAATGTCAATATTATGTCTTGTTTGGAACGATGTGTAAAAATTGTTTAAGAATATTAAGATATTGTTTATGCCTTAGAATGATTGTAGCATTCTATTTTAGTGAACGTGATGAAAACATTATCATAAATATTGTTTGTACAGTATATACATATCCTCTGCAAACACTGTGGTATCCTTAATCTTGGTAGTGCCTACCCTTCCAACAGGGGCATGTAGGGGATGTTGTTGTTTTTTGTTTTGTTTTTCTTTTTTTTTTTTAGTTTTCATTCTTACAACAATTTTCTATTTTATTTTGAAATATGATTTAAATCTGACAGGGCCTCCAAAGTTGGACAGTAACACAGAAACCATTCCTCACCTTAGCAGAGAAACAAAGGCGCAACGAGCATTCGGTTTCGCTTCCACGACACATTTCCTCAGAATCTGCCACAATACAGAGGACCTAAAGGCCATTTGTAACCACTGTGTTGAACCTTGCTGTGTGTTGTGGCCTGATGGAGGCAGCTAGATTTTTTTGTACCCAAGTCAAAAGTACTTGAAGTTACTTTATTTAAGATATTGTGGAATAAAAGTATCATTCTTTTGTAGGAGCTTTATTTTTCACTAGTGTGTGGCACGGACCTATTAAAAGGATGTTTTTCAATGTAAGCGTCTTAAACTTGCTTCCTTTCAGTTTCCACTTCACTGAGCTGCTTTATGGCAAATGTGTCTGTTTAGGATTGCTGGATTAATCATACACTGCAAAAAGGGAACCAAAAGTAAGTCAAATTTTTTTGAAATTAATGTATTTTTCCTTGATTTAAGCAGATAAATGAGACTATTTGCCAATGGAATAAGATTTTTGCACTTAAAATAGGAACATTTCATCTCTATCATCTTATTTCAAGGGCAGGATGTCTAATTATCTTATTGAGGGGTACTTACTCCATTGGCAAATAGTCTTATTTACCTGCTTAAATCAAGGAAAAATACATTCATTTTAAGAAAATTTGACTTACTTTTACTTCCCTTTTTGCAGTGTAGCCTTCATTTCCTAGTAGAAACTAAACCTTGGTACGGGTGTGCTTCCTCTACTTGCCATCTATGAAGTAAGAATTGACAAAACAGGTGGCCAAAAAACGAAAGCGCAACAAATTCTCCTAGACTCTAAAATACCAATGAACGAAAGGGTAAAGATACGTGATGAACTAAAACATGAACGTCATAGCCTTGAAATGTGCTTCGTCCATACATTAGTTGGTACAGTAAATGTTTTCATCATAAATCAGATTGTACTGTTTGTAAAAGTTCTCACATTTCACTCAACAAAATGTAGTTTTACAGATGTTTAACTTTTGGTTTGAACATTCCCCCAACAGGACATACAAATGCATCAGCAGGTAGATGTAAATGAGGGTCAAATGTTTCCCTACATACTGAAAAACAAAATACATGTTGTTCTTTATGTAACTGATTTCACATAACAATTTTAAGACATTTTCTTTAGAATAATTAAATAAAAAACATCTATGTTACAGGCACTTTAATGATGACAATGACACAGCTTCACATTTCGCAGAACTGGGATTTTTTTAGCAATGGTATGAGCGGGGGGAAACTGAAAATAATATAGTTTTTTAAAAATTGTGTTTCCATCTGCGGTGAAGTAGACCATAAATTTGCATGAATGTACAATTTTAAAAGTCTGAAACAAATTTGCTATTTCTTATGAAAAGTGCATTGTCAGTGAAGAATCATCACTTTTAGGTAAAACTGTCAGGAGGTGAAAAAACATCTTTGAATCTGGTACTCCAGCTCTCTTTTTTTTAATTAAATGATAATGATGCATGGGAAAAAATACACAGGGAAAGTAAAAACAATTATTGAAATCATTATGTCGGTAAATATCCAAGCTCATCGGGCCCCCAGAAACAGTCGTGCTCCTTTTGTCTGCAGCCGACAGGAGATACGGATGCTACCCTTTGCCTCTTCCTGTCTCAGTGAATCAGGTGAAAAGGCAGCTGCAGAAACGAACCACAACGAGGCCACAGGTCCAGATGGTGTCACCCCCAGACTCTCTTAAGATCTGTGCAGACCAGCTATGTGGGGATTCTATAGAACCCCTTCAACTATAGCCTGAGAACCATTGCCTGTGGAAGACACTCTGCTTATACCAATAGCAAAGAAATCTCATCCATTATTTCTTGACAACTGTGGCCCTAACATCACACACGAAGAGAGTCCTGGATACATTTTTTATTAACCCATACGAGAACCCACCGCAGTCTGCTTAATGTCATGGGGTTGGAGTTACAGGCACCGTGAGACACTTATTTTAAGATTCTTATCTAGACAAAGCAATCAGCACTGTAAGAATTGTTGTTTTTGTTATTACTCAAGTGCATTTACACACAATCCAGCCTGTTTTACTGCGTAAGAAAGATGCCCCCACAATCACTTACATTAATACTTATTGTGAGACTGAAGGGTTGTGTGTCTGACCAGGTGGTCATCAGCACAGGAGCACCGCAGGCAGCAGTAGTCTACTCACTATTTATTTTCACTTTTAAGGCAAGTCAGAGTCTGTCTTCTGGAGGAATAGCCTACTTGGGTTGCAGATGGCAATGGTCAGGTGTATTAGATGGAAAAGACTCTGGGTGGGGAGAGCTGGTGGAGTGTCTTGTGTAGAAACGATCCAATCATTTTGAATGTGAACAAAAAAATAGGAAATGGGAAAAGACTGGAGTGGTCTGTTATCTGGAATGGAGACCGCAGTCAATCTGTATATAGAGGAACGTGTGGGGACTGGGCAGACTGTATTTACAAGGATTTTATACAAAATTTAAAAAAAATATATAAAAAGGGGGTGGCGGGTGGCTCTGTTCTGGGGACTGGTCTGAAACCTCTACAGCTGATTGTGCAAAAATGATGGTTAGTAAAATGGCAGTCACTATGGAAAGACCCCGGGCATCTTTTGCATAATAACATCAGTCAACAACACCATAGACATTGTAAAGACATAAACATTCATATACGTCTATGAGCAGCAATGCTCCAGAGCCTCTGCAGCACAGACGACAAGAACTCCTTCCTGCTCTCAGCGTGTAAAGAAACGAAGATATCGAAAGTTTCAATTTCAAAATTTCCTTCGGGATTATTAAAGCCCAACTGGACTGAATGCAATGTTATTTAATTCAAACTTTAAACTAAATCGGGTTAGATGTTATCATACCCCGCGCTATGCGCAATAAGTACAGATAATAATTCTTTTTTAAATAAATTTTAATTTCCGACGTTACCTTCCTGTTTCGGAGCTACAGCGAACGCAGCACAAGGGGAGCTGCGGTGACGTCATGGTCAGCTGAACGGGGGAGGAAGTAAACGCTGAACACTAGAGACTGGGGAGCAACGGGGAAGAATAACAACAGAAGACGGGTAAGAAATACTTTAATCGCTTGTAAAACAGGTTGCAAGAAGATTTTTTTTTTTTTTAAAACCAAAGTTTGTTTTGTGCTGGCATTTATTTTTCTACTGTTTCACATGGGTGAAATAATTCTCAGTCCCGAGGAGGAGCCGCTAGCATCTTTAGCAGCAACAATTTGTGAAGTTTAAACCCCGCTGACACGGACAACTAATGCGGATTTAGGGTGATGTTTAAGCTATTCTATTTTTTATAGAGAAAGAAAATGCAGAGATCCTATGAAAATAGCAATAATGAAACAATCTGGCATCATAAATAATTGCAAAAATAAATTAATATATATATACTACAAATAAAATTAAGAATTTACGAATCAAGACGGATTGATTTTTGACTTTGCAATTAATTTTATTATGCAAAATGGTGACAATGGCTTTGTTTTATAAAGGCATCTATTTTGAATTATCACTAATAATGACGTAATCGTCAAACAAACCCGCCAGTACCTGTTATAATAAAATGTCTGAACTTTCAAAGCCCACTGTCCCCTCTCAATCTTTACAATCAATGCATCTTCCTGGGCATCCTTCCTAGGCGGGGGTTCTTTGCCTGGAGATGATTATTGTTCACACAACTGTATTCCAATATCTGAAAAGAAAATCAATGTTTGTTTTTTTTTCCTTTTTTGTTTTTTACATTTATTTATATTTAGATTGCTTCACCAAAAACTTGTTTTTTGTCCATCAAAAGGCTTGTTTTGGTTTTTGAGTTACTAAAAGAGAACCAATAAACCCAAACGGATGGGAAAAAAATAATAATTTTGCTGATAATTTGGGGCTGTTGACCCTCAGATCAGAGTTTTCTGCTGGACTTCTGCTTCTTCACATGGGCCGCTTTTAGCTGCCAAACAAATTCAAGTCTTAGGCATTCTGAACAAAAAAAAAAAAAAAAAATCAATCAGGTTATCAAAGGTTATAACAACAGACTTACAAAATCTATGTTTATTTTAGGATAATCATAATATAATCCCCAGATTTTTGATATTTTTTATTTTGTATCCCAGCTTTTAAAAACTGGCTCAAAAAGGAAATAGTGAAACAGGCCAGGCTGTCAGGAAGTTCAATCATATTATGCTTGTGATAAATATAATAAAAACACAAATAGAAATATTATTACATTTTAGTCTGAAATATTGAGGTTCCAAACCAAAGATTTATAGGAACCATTTAGAAAACAGATTTGCTTATAGAAAGAAAAAAGCGAACAGAAAGATGCTTAAAATCATAATTTCTCCTTTGCATTGAGGCCTATATTGTAACTTTGTCTAGATTTAATTTTAAATGAGCCGTGTAAAATTACAATGGGAAATTGTGGGTTTGGTTCTTTGTTTAACTTTAATTTTCTCCTTTCCTGGTTTCTGCAGGGTGGGCTCTTTGGGGATGGCGTCTCTCATCTGCACCTTACGAGACCATCAAGACGATGTCAACTGGTGCGCCTTCTCCGCCAAACTGTTGGCCACCTGCTCCGGGGACAAAACCCTCAGGATATATAACACGGACGACTTCTCCGAGCTGCCTTTCTCGCCCCTGACGGGGCACGGCTACAGCGTCCACTGCTGCTGCTTCAGCCCCTGCGGCCAGTTCCTCACCTCCTGCTCCACGGACGCAACCACCGTGGTCTGGTCCATGGTGACGGGTGACATCGAGGCCGTCCTGGAACATCCCGGCCGCAGTCCCGTCAGGATCTGCGCTCTGTCCCCCGACTCGGTCCACATGGTCTCTGGTGCGTCCGATGGCACTTTGGCTCTCTGGGATTTCCCCTCTAAAAGACTGTCCAGGTAAAGCAACTCTTTGTGCCTCCCTGGAGCTAGAACAGTCGTTCAATTATTCACCGACAGGAAAAAAAAAAACATCAGAGCAAAATATTTTCTGTCGCCGGTGATGCAAAGAAACACAGATGCTATTTTATCTAGATTCTAATGAAAAGTAGAGTATATTTCTTTAAGTTAATCCTCATCAACCGCTTATAATTTTTTTTTTGTCAGATACAAGAAAGAATTTAACGACTCTTACACATAACCAGAGGATTTTTCTTGTGTTGTTTGTAAATTTGCTTCAGTAAAAACCATTTATGATCCGTTTAGATCAGGGGTGTCAAACATACGGCCCGTGGGCCGGATCCGGCCCGCCGAACAATTTAGTCCGGCCCTGTGGCTAAATGCATTATCATTATAAAAAATAATAATAATAATTTCCCAGTGTCCTGTCTGGCGATGTGGCAAAAATAATTGTTGTCTTAATGCCAAAAAGAGCTCATCAGATTTGACTTTCACAAGTGGAGCAGTATAGTGCTCCGCTTGATTTATGAATGTGAATAGTTTTATTATGATTCATGCGGGGAATATCTCAAATGATATGGACACTACAATGGGAAAGTAGGAAAGGAAGAACAAGAAGAAAAAAAGAAAAGGTGAAAGAAAGAGAGGAGATAAAAGGAAGAGAATGATAAAACAATTATTGAAAAAAACATGTACTTCGTTTAATTGAAAATATGCAGTTCCTATATTGTCCACAGCGCTGTTGCGCTGTGTTTTAATTAGCAGATTAGGCTTCAGGTGGGGAAAAATTCAAATCATTTCTTAATTTTTATCTGTTTGATGTATTTTGTCATGCAGGACAGTGTTTTTAAGTTCCAAAAAATGTGAATAAATGTTTTTCAACATTGTACAATCACTGTGATCAGTTCTTATGCATAATGCACTTAGGTAAATGTTTAACTGAGTAAAAGTATTGTTGAAATTGCACATACTTTTCTTAAAAACGCTGAGGTCATTCATAATATATTGTGTAAAAGTGAAATTAATTTAATATAAAAATCAACAACAAGTCCACATTTATTAGTTCTATTTAATCTTGCAATGAGTTTACTCGTGTGGCCCTCTTGAGATCAGATAAAGCTGTATGCGGCCCCTCAACCAAAATGAGTTTGACACCCCTGGTTTTAGATTAAATATCAGTAAAAGCATCTCGTCCCTACACCACGTGCCGCGCTGCTGTGTCAATATTTGCCCGCGTAGTATTTGACTTTGAACCAACGATGAGAGTCATTCCGTTGTTCATTCGGCTGCGTTTTTTTTTTATTATTATTTGTTTTGTCTCCTAAAGAACCGGGGGAGTGAGTGACACAACGATGGTAGCTTGCTCCTTCAGCCCCTGCAGTCAGATGTTCATGACGGGCTCCACCTACGGAGATCTGCGTCTGTGGGATCTGGAGCTGAACCCCCTCCTCGCCGAGAAGAATGCCCACGATCTGGGGGTCTTGTGCTGCAGCTTCGCTCCCAGCATCCTCAGCGGTGAGAGCCGCCCGTCGCTGTGGATTTATCACGCGCACGGTCAACAACCCTAAGTAGGGCTTTCTTTCTAAATCACCTCCTAGAGCAGTCGCAGTCAATGCCACGTTTTTCACTTCCCTAAAAGCAACGTTTTTCTAAATAAAGAGATTAGAGATAAGAGAACAGCAGCCTTTTAAAATATCTGTTAGGAAATGGTTTTCGGATTGAATTTATTTCAGTTTAATCTTGTTCTTCAGGCGGCCAAGTTGTGCAGTTTCGTTTGGCATCCTGCGGGCAAGACTGTCGCCTGAAGATCTGGACCCTTAACAAGTTCACCTCTGGAGGTACACATGTATTTAGATAGCTGCTGCCGAGTTGACTGAGTTGGAAACCCTTCCTCTAATAATACAATAATATATCCCGAACTGTAGCTGCAAATTAAAAAAAACGCCACAGATTTTGTCTTAACGGTCTAATCTCAAGGTAAAAAAAGATAAACGATGTAGAAAGACAGCGATCAGTCAGCGCGGTGTTGGTTGTTTTGTTAAATCGGCCATAGATGGCTATTCTATATATCACTGTTGTGTCACAAAATGTGGTTTCCACTGGTGGGTTATTCCACCTGTGGAATCTGCTTTCAATAGATTAGACCAGAGTCGACCTCATCTGTAATGAATGCACGAGAATAACTGAACCACTACCAAATGAGCCTACAAATTCATTTTAAACAAATCCATGCCATCCCAAGCCGAGCTACAAATCCTCACCTTAAAGGTCTGGTTTTCACAGCTTTGTACGACCCTTTGGACACGCTCTTGTGTGTGTGTGTTTTTGTGGACACAGAAAGTCTCAGGGACCACTCTTGTCGCTTTCCTTTGTAGGCTTTAAGATGGTCCTCCTACACACGCTGAGTGACCAGACGGCTCCAGTCCTCTGCTGTGCGTACTCCTCTGATGGGCAGCTGCTGGTGTCTGGGTAAGGTCCTAGCTAGCAAAAGGAGCACGTGTGGTGTGGAAGTTCTCAACTCGGCAGATAAAACTGTGTACAGCATCTGCTGACATCAGGGTTGGACAAATCTGCTACGCAAGCAAAGTAGAAAATATCATTCAAATGAAAGGGCTTGAAGAGTATCATTAGCACCACGGAGGTCCAGTACAAAATGTATACAAGTTATTCTACAAGCCTAAAAGCTGCTTTGTCAGTGTCAATATGAGACGAATGATATGCAGTCCTCTTCACCTTACTTCTAGTTACAGTCTAACCTCATGAGTACTCTCTGTTGCTGTACTCTGTGTAGTTTTGAAATCCTTATTTTGCTCTTAAATAGGTCAGTTTTCATCCCTTGATCTATTTATGATCGAGATATGGACTTTTATAGATTGTTTACTCGAGCAAGCACCATAAGTAGGCCACCATCTACCTTCGTGTTGTTGCAGTGCTCCTGGAAAACCACTAGAGGGAGACAAAGGATCAGTTTATTTCTTAAGAAGAGAACCTGGATTTGAAGTCATGTCTTAAACTGATTTATTTTTTATTTGTAATTCCTGTAGCTCAGTGGACAAGAGTGTTAAGGTCTATGATGCGGTAAGTACCCCTTGGGTGTGTGTATGTGTGTGTCCATCCATCCATCCATCCATCCATTTTCCAAACCGCTTATTCCTCATGGGGTCGCGGGGGTTGCTGGTGCCTATTTCCAGCGTTCACTGGGCGAGAGGCAGGGTACACCCTGGACAGGTCGCCAGTCTGTCGCAGGGCAACACAGAGAGACAAACAGGACAAACAACCATTCTCACACACACTCACACCTAAGGACAATTTGGAGAAGCCAATTAACCTAACAGTCATGTTTTTGGACTGTGGGAGGAAGCCGGAGTACCCGGAGAGAACCCATGCATGCACAGGGAGAACATGCAAACTCCATGCAGAAAGACCCAGGGGTGTACTTGAACCCAGGACCTTCTTGCTGCAAGGCAACAGCGCTACCCACTGCGCCACTGTGCAGCCCTATATATATATATATATATATATATATATATATCTATATATCTATATATATATATATATATATATATATATATATATATATATATATATATATATATATATATATAGATATATAGATATAGATATAGATACTCATTTTTGACACTTTTCCCACAGAATAATGCTGTTTCGCTTTACACACTGAACCACCACGACAGGTGAGTGTTTATTTTGCTTATTGTAAGCAGCTTTTTCAAACTATGTTTATATTTATTCTTGCCAGCCAGAATATCTCTTGTCAAACTGATTATTTTATAAATTTTTTATCCATCTTGTCATTACCACAAGAGGATAAAAGAAATATACAGATATTTTTAGAAATATACAGAGAAGTTTTTTGGCATTTTCTTTCTTTTCATTTTTGAGTCATTTGTAAATTGCAAATTTCAAGAGATCTGGAGTCGGGGGAGTACATATTTTGCTGCACCACCGATTCCAAACATTGCTTTCCATTTTGAAAGACGTAGGACCACGCTCTGTCCCTGACAGATAGGTCACAGATGAACGATCACACAAGCCAGTTCCACATCGATCCAGCCACCTGTGTCTGAAAAGGCTCCTTTCAGCGGCGGCAAATGAAAGTGCTTTTGGGGGGAAAAGGAATCTGTATCTGAAATAGAAGCGGGAAGATAGCTGCTGGGGAAAAGAAGCAAATTGAAACTTTAGACAGAATGCTTCCAGGAAACTCATTTGACTTTAGATTTAGAGTCAGAGACCGTCTTGATTGGAGGTTTAGCAAAGCTCCGCTCGCGGCTTCTGTGTGAAGCCAAGGAGCTTTTGTGGATCAACATTTCCCAGCAATCCAGCTTAGGTTTTAGAGAGCTCTCCCTCATTAACTCTGCCCTGACTTCCTTAAATCAGATGAAAATTTGATTTTAGATCAAGGGTTCCTGCACGGTCTGGGAAAGCATCAGGGTATTTGATTTAATTTTTTTTTTCTTCTCAGATCTTAAAATGTATCAAAGAGGAAATCAGGGTGTGCTGTGAAAAGATATTTGCCTCCTTACAGATTTATCCTGTTCTTGCCTTTGGGTCACACTTTAGTCTTTCAGATCATCAGACAAAAAAGACTTAAGTAAATAAAAAATAAAAATTTCAGATGATGACTTCATTTATTCATGGAAATAAACGATCAACCTGGCTATGTTCTGTTAATCTATCATAATAGCTTGATTAAAAAAATAAAAATTCAGGTTCTTTGAAAAGTAGAATATTATTTTAGACCAATAAAAATGAAACCTAATACAGATTTATGCTAGGTCCACAAAATCATTGGGACGACCTCTGTTCAGCGGGAGTTTAAGCCCCTAAAGGCCATTTCTGAAAAGCTGGCTCGTCACAAAGTGCTGCATCCAAATGGAAAGTTGAGTGGAAGGAAAAAATGTGCTAAAAAAAAATAAGTGCAGCCTTGAGAGAAACGCTTTCAGTCACTATAAGACTTCCAGTTTCATTAAAGGAGAATTTTGGGCTTTCATTAGCTATAAACCAAAATCATCTAAATGAACATACAATAAACACTTATTAAATTACTATAGAAATAAACTGTTCAAATATATTCTAATTTGTACAGATGGACATGTAGGGGGGCTGCTATAGTTGCACTAAAGTGTCTAACTTTATGATGATACTGACCCACTATTTAGCCTTGAAGTAGCTGAACTTCACTAATTTCCAAATGCAAAGCTCTCGTTTTTTTAGTTTTCACCTCCATCCTAAATACCAATCATAAAAGTCACATATATCTCCAAAGTTACCTTTTAAAAGACTTCAGATTTAGGCTCAGGTTACTCTATATTTATAACTGCAGGCAGGTTTGCTCTGCGGTGAGACGCCACATTACAGCCAGACAACCGACACACAGCGCGATCCCATTTATAAAACGTAACATAATAAATATTCAAGGGTGGACAGTAAGTGTGTCAGTGAAAAAAAATAATCAAAATCAGTTGCAGGAAGTATGAAAAACAAAATGCGTTGGCGTTATGAGTAATTAAGGTTTTCAGTGCTGCCGTTGATGCGCCCGCCCCCTGCTGCTGCAGGTACGTGACGGCGTGCTGCTTCTCTCCAACCTCGCCGCTGATTGCCACCGGATCCATGGATAAGAGCGTGAACATCTGGAGGCTGGAGGATGGGTGCAGCGGGCATGGTGAAGAGGGGGGGGGGGCGGGTGTACACAACAAACCACACCAAAAACAGTAAAATGGATTCATAGATTAAAAAACAAAACATCTATTTAGAGGGTTATTAACCATTGTCCTGTAACCTCTTGCTATTTTTCCCTCCTTCGCTGCACACGCTGCCCGATGGAAAGGCGGGAAGTCGTTGCCTGGTGAGTTTTAGCGTTTCATCTTAAATATCAGCATGCTTTCGTCGCTTGTATTCTCCGAACACACCTTCTGGATATAAGGCTGTAGTAGGTTTAAAGTCAGCCCTGTCACTTGAATCTGTAGCTTACAACTTTAAGCTGGTCCCCACAGCCCCCCCCCCCCCACCTTAGAGCAGCTCCACCTGCCAGCGAGGGACGCAGGTGTTGTGTGCCTGAGTGCTCCTCTTTTCATTACACCTCAGCCTCAAGCGTCTCAGGTTGCCTTAAAAGTGCTTTGCAGGTCTCCCGCTCACAATTATGCTTTTTTCCTCCTCTGCCGTGTTAAAGAAGAGGCTTCGGAGACGCCCCGTGAAGGTGAGGAGTGAACATGTGAAATCTGTTTAAGCTTACGACGCAGCCTGGGGGGAGGGCACCGTTTTTTCTGTTTTTTTCTTAGAAAGCGCTGCGGCCGTCAGCAGCAGCTGACCCCTCTCGCCTTGACTCGCCCTCGCAGGAAAAGCCGCGGCGGGCCGATCGAGGCTGCTGGTCGCCGATTGGTCGGAGGGGGATGTGTCAGAGTGGCTGGCGGAGGAAGGCCTCGGGGGATTGGCGGACAAATTCAGGGCCAACAACATAGACGGGGCCGAGCTGCTGAGTCTCACCAAGGAGACGCTGGCGTCAGAGCTGGGCATAGGTGAGGAAGACAAATGTCACACTCTGCTCAGTGAGAGCTCCACCACTTGTTCACTTCCTCCCTCTCCTTGTAGTCCTTATGCTCATCTTTTTTTTTTTTTTTTTGTCTGAAAATGGGGGAGAAAACAAACAGTCCCTCCGAGCTTCACACAGCGCTGGAGCCGACCTGAAAACCACGGCTTCTTTTAGCTACTCGCGTGGGTAAAGGGCAGCGCAGGGGATTAGAGCGCGGGGCGAAGGAATCGGTGCTGACGAGGGGTTTTTACCCAGCCAGATTACATAATGTAAGACTTGGTCAGTTCTGGCTTTAATCTGGAGCACTTTGCGGGTTACATAACCCAATCCTCAAAGCAGAATTTCCCTTAAGGTACAAAGTCGATTTTACACCTAATACCATTAAACTCTTAGTTATTTCCATGTCTCCCTCTTTTTTTTTTTTTTCTTCTCCACTTACAACAGCCAGAGTTTAGCTCTTATATTGTTTTTGTGTGTTGACGAAGCGACGCCACAAGGCTGAAGTCTGAGTGTTATGTTGTCGATTTCAGTCTACCAGCTAAGGCCTCGTTCGTCACGCAGTTCTCGGCGAACGTTTGCCGCGACGCCAACCAAATGTCGTCATTTCCATCCCACAGTCGCTGTCAATCACCCGCTCGGTTTACACAGCATCGGCGCCGTGACAGCTTGCGCTCACATTGATCTGTTTTTAGCAGCAGCACGAATCCCACCTCCTTAGCAGAGGCAACTCGGAGAACGGCGTTTTATCCACCGCTATGACAGACAGAGGGAGCAGTCTGTGCACGCTTCGGCCTCTGCAGGCACGGCCATACGAGTATTTTTACTTTCTTCTGTCCTTTTTAGTCCCAAGGCTTCTGTCTGCTTCTTGGTTTTGAACTGGACAGACGTGGTTAGCTCCCACTGCGTTCGCTCTCACCCACGCTCACATTTGCCATTCAAGAGTGAAAAAGTGATAAACGCAGGAATGACAAACGCTCAGAGCCCCACACCGTGATATCATGGCACATGGAAGCGATGGGCCAGAGCGCGTTTTCTGCCGCCGCACATTTCTTCACCCCTGTTTGTCTGGTTTCCTGCGTTCAGAGTCGGTCGGCCTGCGAGGCAAACTCCTGAGGAAGGTGGAGGAGCTGAAGAGCGACTCTGTGTGCTCCGGGACCCCTGATGAGTTTCTGTGTCCGATCACCAGAGAGCTGATGAGGGATCCGGTCATAGCTGCTGGTACGTCGACAGGCCTGCCTAATATTAGGCAGCCCCTTTTTCACATTTAGTCAAGTTACAACTACATAGCTAAATGGGATTTGATGTAATAGACTAACACAACACAAGACTTGGATAAATGTGTGAAAATGTGTGTGTACATATATATATATATATATATATATATATATATATATATATATATATATATATATATATATATATATATATATATATATATATCAGATATAAGATATGAATTCTCCTGTTTTGTCACATGTACAGGACTGTCTCAGAAAATTAGAATATTGTGATAAAGTTCTTTATTTTCTGTAATGCAATTAAAAAAACATGAAATGTCATACATTCTGGATTCATTACAAATCAACTGAAATATCGCAAGCCTTTTATTGTCTTGCAAAACAAAATCAAACATTTGAAAATGTCCATTAATGCACTCAGTACTTGGTTGGGAATCCTTTTGCACAGATTACTGCATCAATGCGGCGTGGCATGGAGGCAATCAGCCTGTGGCATTGCTGAGGTGTTATGGATGCCCAGGATGCTTCAATAGCGGCCTTTAGCTCATCTGCATTGTTGGCTCTGGTGTCTTTCAGCTTCTTCTTCACAATACCCCACAAATTCTCTATGGGGTTCAGGTCAGGGGAATTGGCAGGCCAATCAAGGACAGTAATGCCATGGTCAGTACACCAGTTACTGTGAGAATCTGATGTCGTCTCTTAACCACTACCATACTTGTGATTTAGTTTACTGAACCAAGCTGAGTGTTTTTCAAGGCTCAGGAAACCCTGCAGTGTTTCGAGTTAATTAGACGATTCAAGTGATTAGTTGAATAGCCTACTAGTATACTTTTTCACAATATTCGAATATTTTGAGATAGGATATTTGGGTTTCTTAAACTGTAAGCCATAATCAGCGATATTAAAACAATAAAAGGCTTGCGATATTTCATTTGATTTGTAATGAATCCAGAATGTATGACATTTCATGTTTTTTAATTGCATTACAGAAAATAAAGAACCTTATCACAATACTCAAGTTTCTGAGACAGTCCTGTGTGTGACTGTCAGGACTATATATATATATATATATATATATATATATATATATATATATATATATATATATATATATATATATATATATATATATATATATATATATATATATATATATATACACAAATGAAATCAGAAAAGGGTGGCATGCATTTTTTCAGCCCCTTTTACTCTTTTATCGGTATCGGCTCCGTCACATCTGGGCCTTGGTCACACTGGTCCTTTCTCACCAACCAATCTGAACACATCTCCATTGGAAGCTTCTAGTCAGTTCCTCAAGAATCTGTCCTTGGTCCCACGCTCTTCAACATCTACACGTGTCCCCTACACCAAATCATCAGTCGCTATGTAGTATCAGCCCATTGTTTCGTGGATGACACTCAACTTTACATCCACAGCACCCCTGTCCACATTCCCACTCTGCGTGGAAGAATTAAAAGCATGGATGAACCATAACTTCCTGCAACCGAACAGCTTCAACACTAAAGCATTTTCATTCGGCGCTCCCCGTCAGGTTTACTCATCCCTCACAACTAGGGCTGGGCGATATGGATTAAAAAATAAATCTCAGATTTTATCATACCAAATCCAATTAATCGATTTTTTTTCCTCCTTTTTGTTTCATAAAAAGAAATTAAAGAAATTATTTTAAAACCTTGCTTTTTATGTCAAGTATTTCGTCAGGGAGTTGACCTGAATTCAAAGTGCAACTAAAAACAAGCTGTGAAACATGCTTGTAAAACAAGATGGTAGCCGTGCCATTATAAACAATGAAAATATAACAAAACATTTGCTGCTAGTGGTATTACACATTGAGCTAAGAACAGGCTTCACTGCACTTGTGAACATCAAACTAAGTAAACAAAAAAGTAAATAAGTAAATGAAGTACCTCGTATTATGGTAAAAAAAAAAAAGTTTCCACTCAACAATATTTTGACAATACATTTGCCTAAACATATATTCAGCATCACATGCTGTTCTCTTCATGGAAACCCAATGAGTGTATTGGCAAAATAAAATCCAGATTTTCCAAAAAGGAAATCTTAAAGAATTGTAAATTTGAATTAATCGATTAAATCGATTTATTGCCCAGCCCTACTCACAACCCCCATCATCACCTTCTCTGGTCTGGACATCCCACTCTCCTCTTCTGTCACGGGGCTTGGACTATTTTGAAAAGAATGGGCAGATTTTTCTTTGGCAAAAAAAAAATATAGAAAATAAATTTGAGTTGAATAAAATAAACTACATGGGCACATATACTCTGTGTTACTAGGCACTTAAAAAGACGGGAGTTGTTTTGTTATTAATAATCCCACCTTCTCCAACAGATGGCTACTCGTATGAAAGAGAGGCCATCGAGAGCTGGGTCCACACCAAGAACCGCTCCAGCCCAATGACCAACCTTCCCCTGCTGACGACACTCCTCACCCCCAACCACACGCTCAAGATGGCCATTAGCCGCTGGAAGACCAGCCAGTAGCTCCCTCTGGCCTGCTCCACGACTTCTTCTAACGCTGCATCTGGTTCACATCCGTTCTCGTGGATGGGTTCCTCCTGGAGGCCCAAAGCTGGACGGGGCATGGAGAAACCATAAATATAGATCTGCCTGGTATGCGCACCCTTTATCAGACGCTTGCTGCTGAGCTCGATTAGAGCGGTGATGACGATCGCCGCCGTGGACAAAATAGGGCGTGGCTTAAAATGTAATCAACATTTTAAACCAATTTTAAAAAGCCGGGAAAAGAAGAAAATATTTCACTAGTTCCTTTTAGTTCAGCAGTTCTGTTGGTTCTTTGATATTTACTTTGTACTTAGTTTCACAATTATATCAGCAAAAATCACACATCAGATCAAGAAGTACTAGAAGGTGTCGATCTAGCAAAGCCAGCAGATCACTTTATCCCGGCGGCCGAGTCCGACCGTTGCCCTTCTGTTACCTTGCAAATATTCATCACTTTCATTTTCCTCCTTTACTTAATGGCTTCTTAAACTAGCATTTAGGTAGCGAGAACCCAGTTTACTAAAGGGTTTAACTTATAAAATAAAATAAGTTTTTTTTACGTTGGGCCACAGATTCTCACACCAAGTGCATTTCATGTCTTCAGGTCACTTGTATTGGAAGCAAATTGGCAACGTTGTACAAACTGAAAAACATCTGTTCAGAAATGTTATATGACATAAATTTCCTGCAAAAGCCAGTTTTTTGTCATGTGAAACAAGATAAAATCATAAATGTGATTTACTTTAATATTGTGATATATATTTGCCACCTCATGTGCAAATCACATCAACATTGTGCATGTGCAGTATGAATATTTCCTACAGTCTTAAATACGCTGAGCTGTGAGCTATTGGACAGGCATGAGCGGTTTTGGACCAATGTGCAGAAGCAGCTTTCCGCTGTCGTCATCAATACAAGAAATCAGGAAATCAGTTTGGAAGAACTAGGCTGACATGAATCTGTTCTGGGGGAACATGGTGATCTAGTCCTCCGCTTTTTCTGTTGTGTATTTCTAGAAAATGTGCATAAAAGATGAATATGTTCATTACTTATCAGAAAATAGGCCAAACTGGAGCGGCCTTTAACTGTAATACCACTGATAGCCACTTGGTGCATGTTTTGAAGCATCTCTGGGTCTTATTGGCATCCAATTAAAATCAGTTACAGTGCCAGCTACTCCAATACTAATAAAACTAATATATATATATAAAGCATGCTGTCTATGGTCCTTAAATTTCACAATCTGTACGGACTGTAGAGAAATGGTCACTTTTCTTTACAGAAAATCTTTTTAGTTTACAGGTCTTCAGCATTGACTCGTTTCAATACAGAACTTCTTGGTGTCATTGAAGTTCTGTTTTTCCTTCAAAAAGGAGTCATTAAAACCTCCATTCATATGCACCGTTTTCCCTTTTACTGCAAAAAAAGTAACGTAGAAATACAGTCGTTCATTAACATTTTCTTTTTATTATACCACAATTATAATGTGGCGACATTGTGTATATTATATTATAACTCTGCAAAGGGTATATGAACAACTATGGACATAATGCAATGTAATAAGTCTCTTAAGGTTTAGCTGTCCTACATTCTGTAATTTCTTACTGTGCATCCTTTTTAAAACTCATAAACACGTCATCTAAATATGTTCTCTGCTATCCAAAAATAAAGAACAGACTATATACTGTAAATATCGGTGCGGTAATGTCCGGTCATGAGCGAGAGGCGTCCGACGACGTCGTTTACATTCCGTTTCTTATCAAATGTACCAAGAAAGAGACTCTTAAGTACACAAAGTAATCTCTGTTGGAGCCCGTAATGCTGTGACAGATAATCACCGACGAGGAAATATATTATCTCCAAAGATCATGTGCACCGTACAAATATAGATGTTTTTTTAAAAGACACTTGACAATAGAAATGGTCGTAACCTGCAGCTAACAGCGTGAGGTCTTGTTTATTCGTGCACAAAGCTTTCTCTGGCTTATTTATTTCAGATAACTCGCTAAAAGTTGAGACGGTGGACTCGCAGTTTCAGCTTCTCTACTTAAGGTATGTCTGGTCTCCATGAAACGAAATACGGTGGTCGTAAGCAAAAGCGTCGTAGCCTGAGTTCTGGTTCTAGATTGTATATGCAGTGCAGCAGCAGAAATCTACAAAACGGGCTCGGGGGAAGGGAGCTGCTCTCGGATCAGTCTCCTTTGCTACCGTATGAACCGCATAAGCATATCTGCGCTTTGACGAACTCCTCACACGTTGGACTCTATAAAGGAGCGCTTGGGTTTAATGGGAGCCATGTGCAGAGCAGGGTTGTCTCTGGTAAGGCTGGCCTGCCGGTGCCTGCCCTCAGGAAAGAGCAGCTGGGAGGACGCGGACCCTCGGCTCTCCCGCTGATGGGGACGCTCTCCAAACTCCCTGGCCGGCAGCTGCTCCTGGAACGAGGCGCGCTTGAACTCGTTGTTCAGCCCCTGGAACTCCATGACCGACATGCTGAAACTCTCCGCGCCTCCTCCCCCCGGACCTTGTCGGCTCATGCTGGAGCTCTGCTGGCTCTGGACCCGCACCGCCTTGTCCATGACCCCCATGAAGGGCCGGGGCTTCAGGTCGGGTTTGGCCTTGAAGCTGCCGCTGCTCTTGATGGGGCACGGGGCGTCTGGCCCCTGCTGCCTGCCTCCATCCGACAGGTTCCCGCTGGAGGCCTGACTGGAGCTGGAGCCCCTCGAGCCCGCCGTACCTCCGCCGTCCCGCCTCGCGTCCAGCCCGGACCCCAACGCAAGAGCGAGGCTGTCCAGGGGCCCGGAGTGGGCGGAGAGTCTGTCGGAGCCTCTGGAGAAGCTGGAGGAGCGCGGCTGGAACATCTGAAGAGCCCCGGGTGGCGAGGAGCTGTTGGGGGACAGGGGGTGGTAGTGCTCAGTGGGACTGTGGCGGGAGTGTTCGCTGGCTGACCCGATGTCGATTCCCGCCGGAGGTGCTGGCCTCAGCGAGGTGGAGATGTGCCTGCCGGGTAGAGGGCTGGAGGGGCCGCAGAGGGACATGGGCCTGACGGCGCCTCTGCTCCCCGACTGTAGAGAGTGGCAGTTGTGATGAGTCCTGCTGCTCTGGTTCTGCGCCTGTCTGTTCACGGCGTGAGCGGGCTCAGACATGTCCACAAACAGCTGGCTCTGAACGTATTCCTCCGGAGGGAAACACGGGGACTGATCCGGTAGACCAAACGCTGCACCCCCGGGGAGCGTCCTGTTTGGACCGTAGGGGTTCAGAGGCCAGAATTCTGGACTTTTCCCACAGTGGGGACCCACCTCGTCCCCTTCCTCCCTCTCCTCTTCCCTCTCTGGGTCCAGCTGCTCAGCCGGGATCTGCCTCTCCAGGCTTCCCTGTGAAAAGACGTCCGTTTCCTCCTCTGCGGGTTGGTGGTGGTGACCGTGAGGGTTCCGGCCGTAGGCCTGCGCCGCGTTGTTGCCGGCCATCTTCTGGAGATGTTTGCATTCCTCCTCGACGCGCGCCAGCAGGCGGCGGATCTCCCGGTTGGACGGGCAGAGTCGTGCCGCTTCATGGAGGTCCGCCAGCGCCGCGGCAAACTGCCTGGGGAGGACAGGGAGAGGGAACAAAGGCTTTTTAAAAAGTACGGAGCTCGCAGAGCCAAAGAAGGCGTGGCATTCGCCGATTCTCACATGAGTTGCTCTATTTTTACCCAATAACCAACATGACGCAGTGCGTTTTACCTGCTACTCCTCTTGGCTCGTGCTCTGGCGTAATACGCTTCATAGGACCTGGGTTTCAGCTCCAGAGCCTTAGTCGCAAACTCCTCGGCGATGCCGAAATCCTGTGTTGTCACAAAGAACCAACCCTTTAAAGTTAAGAGTCATGGGAAAATGTATTTTTCTCCCTACAGACTTTCTTGTTGCTTTTTCTTGTCACACTAAAATGTTAAAGATCACCAAACAAGACAAATGTAAACCTGAGAAAATGAAAGAACAATAAAAAAGCACTATTCCTGTGGTAATTACCAGTGTTGTAGTACTCGAGTCCGAGTCATTAGCTAAATTTAGAGACTCGTGACTTGACTTGGACTTGAGCACTGATGACTCGAACTTGGACTCGGACTCCTACATTCAGATCATTCTGACTCGGAAATTGAGAAAAAGACTCGACTTTTTTTATATCATTAGGCTATAGTTTTAATATGTCATTGGAATATTATTTGGTGTATGATTTTAATATCTAAATTATTAGTGCAATGTGGTGGAGTGTGGATTTTTTTCTTAGTTTAAAAACTTGTAGGCTATGCTTACTTTAGTGCGGAACTTGGACTCGACTTGGATCAATAGTGACTCGACTCGGACTTGACTCGGACTCGACTCTGATTTTTTTTTTTAATGACTTGGACTTGACTCAGACTTGAACACTGGAGACTCGAACCTGGACTCGGACTCGAGGCATAGTGACTTGACTACAACACTGGTATTTAATAACAAACTCCCTCTTAATGTTTATTCCACAACATCCTAATTAGATTGAATTGCACTCTTTGACTAGGCCACCCTAAAATATTAGCCTCCCCCCCCCCCAACCATTCAGAGGTGAGCTTGCTGGCGTGCTTTGGGTCATTCTCTCACATCATAACCCGGGTGCATTGAGCTGAAGGTGAGACGCCGATGCTCACAGATTCTCCTTCATGTTCATCAGGTGCAGAGCAGAATCCATTAATTATGGCAAGGCAGGCACTAACCATGGTACTAACACCTCCAACCTTCGTCTGCTATGTTAGTTTCATGCCGGATCGTACGGGAGGCACAAAAGTTCTACTTTCGTCTCTTGGCTAGACTGTTGTTTTTGGTCAGCGGTAGTTTTGTCCATCTTTATTTTATTGGCCCTAACTGGCTCAGTGCTTCACATGCTGCTCTGGGGTTCTGTTCTGCCTTCCTGGATGAATCGTCTATATGTTCTTTGAGTAACTTTGGTGGGCCATTTCACTTTTCAGTGACTCTTTTATAAAAAGTAAAAAATCTCATTGGTTCTTAAATATCTGTAGCAAGGGGCGTGACATTTGCCTTTTGACGTCTTTTAACCCAGCTTGTCAAAAAGGTTCTGTTCAAGTGATTTCTTGATGTCACAGGTCTGGCAGGGATCGGACCCTGTGCGCGGATCACGCTGTTAAGGGCAGTAATCCACGTTTTAACAAGGGGCACGCTCACGTTTTTGCAGTAACTTCGGGATTTAAGTGAAGCAGAAACAAAAGAAATACCGCAACGGCGCCAATAGTTTTCCACAACATTATCCGTGGAAGGAAAAGCTGCGAGTGTGTCGGTTCTGCAGTAGAAATGTGATGCTTTTCTCATGTGAAGTAGTTTGTTTTATGGCTCTGAAGACTGACGCCTGCTCCAGCTGCGATCGTTTTTATCGACCCGATGGAGAGCGCGTGAAAACGGGCCGAGAGCCGCTTGCTGTTTTTTTTTTTCCTGCAGGTTTTCGCTGCTCGTCTCATCACTCCCAGGTGAATATTTAATGACGCCGACACAATGCGAATTTGTCCTTGAGAAAGAGGTCGGAGCGGCGGCGCTGCTGAATGTTTAATGACGGCATCGTGTCCGCTCTCCCCTGTCGCCTCTCAAAGCAAAACATCCAGTTCTAATAACGGGGATTGGGCCGGCCCGCTGCAGATTAACGGCCCTGTGGAAAAGCAAAGAGAGAAAGAGAGAGAGCGAGCACTCCTGTCGGCCGGAGAGAGTGACCTTATCACATCACATTATCCGCTCCATTATTCATCGGCCGCAGTGACCCTAAGGATGGCATTTTTACACAGTCTGTTAGGACGTCTGTCATTGCCAGGGTGGTTTCTAAACCTGGCTGCAGGCCACGCACATCCGTCTCCACACTAACAGCACGCACATTATGCTTCCACCTGCTTCCGGGTCTTTCTGTCTGTTTATTGTACCAGAGACACATCAAATTGGGTCCAAAAAAAACAAAGGGACAATATTTCTGCCTGGTGCCACGCTAGTGCTGACAGTATTTTATTTATTTTTTTATGTTTAGAGAGATAAATTATAGATCTTAGTGTAGTGTGGGCCTCATCTGGTCAGCCCGTCCCTTCCCTCATCGTCTAATAAACCTGCTGGTGTTAAATAGTGCATGAGTGATGCAGCTCCTTACGTTGCTTTTTCTGCGGCAGCGCGACAGGTTCAGATAGAGGGAGACTCGCAGGTCTTTCAGCCCTTTCAGCTCGTCTCCCTGCCCCTCGCGAGGCAGCTTCCTCAGGGCGTACTGGTAGCGCTGGCCGGCCTCCTTCATGCGTCCCTTCTGGGAAACACACAAAGCGCACCGGTCGGCATCAGTTTGCATTTCCGGCGAGTCGTCACAACAAGCGGCCTCCGTTACCTTGTAGAGTATGTTCCCTTCCTCCATCAGCTTCTGCAGCAGGATGAGGAGGATGTCAGGTTTGGAGGAAGCCATAGCCCACGTAGCGTGACCTAATGGAGGTGGACAAACATTTGTCTTCATATGAGCTGGCTCCCCTCGTGGCGTTTACTCGGGTGGGTTTAATAAATCATGTACCTGATCGATCGTGCGGGGCGGTTTTGTAGCCTGTTGGTTTGCCGAGGAGGATCGAAGAAGGGAGGCAAGAAGGAAAATGGAGTAGATCAGATGAAAACGGAGCAATGAGCTGCGGTGAAGTGCTTCAAATCTAAAGCATCTATTGATCGGTGCATGGCAGGTGCAGAGATGAAAATACCCTCAGCTTTAGGAGCTGATTCGGTTTTATGTTTACTTTGATTGGTGGCGTGTTTTCACCAACCCGATTTTAGCCTTGAATATTTAGGACTGCAAAATTCCTTGATGCTCTTACTTGTTTTGGATCCCTTCTTAAGCAGCGAAGCCACCAGAGCCGGATTCTGGCAGCCCGCCGGTCGATCTGAACCTCTGGTGCCGCTGTTGTCCGGCCGCTCCAGCACCGCTCCGTGCTCCACCAGGCTGTGCACCTGAAAACACATTCACATTCCGGCTCAGCATCTCCGCCATCTCAGTCATCTCGTTGATTGCGTCCTGCCCTCTGTGCTGCGCTCACAGGCATCGCCGACAATAGGGCTCAGCTCGTTCATTTCCCCCGATTCTTGAAAAAATGCTAATCATCATAAAAGTTTTGATTGTCCTCCCGGTGATCAAGAGGCTCGGTGTGGAGCCTCGCGGCTCCGCGTGACGCGTGATTGAACCGCGCAAACGATTTAATTATGATTCCAGTCAAACAACAATTATGTTTTGCCACTGATTGTCATCAGGCTCCCAGCAAGGCCACGGGGATCTTAATTAATATTTTTCCTTTCTAAAGCCAACTATTTCTACACAGAACCCACCGTGTCCGCATCCCCGTTGAGGGCGGCTAGGTCCAGCGGGGTTCTTCCCTGCCTGTCCGCCTGGTTCAGATCTGCGCCCGCCTCCACCAGCAGCTGCACCGCGCCCTTCTGGCCCTTCATGCAGGCCCAGCTCAGCGCCGTCAGCCCCTCCTGGTCAGCGGAGGACGGAGAGGCACCTGCCGCCAGCACGCGATAGAAACGTTCGTCTTTAGCGCGTCGACGTACAGCCAAAGGTAATTCTGGGAAAGCAGGGCGGGGCGCGCTCTCACCCATCGACAGCAGGAGCTCAGCAGTGGCCACGTATCCCTCAGAGGCGGCCAACATCAGCGCGGTGCGACCCTGTTTGTCGCTGACATTGATATCTGCACCTTTCTTTAGAAGCAGCTCCGTGACCTGGGGGGCAAACCAACAAGACGGTTGAATATAAACAAGGTTCCTACCCCCTTTTTCCCCCACTTTTCCTAGTCTCAAATTTCTCCGGTGTATTTTTTTTTCTTAAATCTTATATATAACTATTTGCCATAACTTTACAGCAGACTATTTGCAGTGGCGTACTATGTATGCTACATTCCACAAGAAACGTTAAAGATAAACAAAGTGTGACTGCAGGGAACACAGAAACATCTCCCTCTTTTCAAATGTGTTGTAATTCAACACAATCTCCTTTTCGAATAAAGTAAAAAGGGTTTGGCTTGGTTAGGCTGAGGCAGTTTATGTAACACATTAGACATGCTTCACAGCTTTTTTTTTTTAAAGTCAGTAAGCTGTTTTTTTTTCCCCCCAATGCAACTCTGATTTAGAAACAGCTGCCATGCAAGGGGCAACTTTGGGGTTTTCAAACCTGTCCAAAGATATTACACTGCAAAAACAGATCTAAAAATAAGTATAATGTCCTTTAAGTTAGTGTATTTATCCTTGATTTGAGCTGGTAAATAATATTATTTGCCAATGGAATGAGTATTTTGACCCCAAAAATAAGATAATTAGACATCCTGCACTTGAAATAAGATGATGGAGATGAATCGTTCCTATTTTAAATACAAAATTCTTATTCCATTGGCAAATCATCTTATTTACCTGCTCAAATCAAGGGCAATTACACAAATTCTAAGAACATTTTACTTATTTCTAGTTCCGTTTTTGCAGTGTACAGCAGCTGGAGGGGCCATGAATTTAGCTTTAAAACCTAGGACTCCCTTTAACCTGAGAGACGGTCACTCCTAAAACATGCATGTTAATCCATATGAACATACATGCTATATGGTTTCTAGACAACAACTAAGAACCAGATGGCTAAACCTAAGATTTAACGGATATATCTATTTTTAGACATCAAAACAGAAAATCTGTTGTCCTTTGGAGCTGAAAAAAAAACTATCTTTTCCCACATTAAATGCTATATTTCCTCCCTTATCCAGACATTGTGGCCAGCACAAGCAGATTCTAAACTTGTTCTGACTAAACACTGACGCAGGTGCAGGAGGTCCTGCAGAAGCCCTCCCCTCACCTGTGTGTGGCCGTGCTTGGCGGCACTAAGCAGTGGAACCATTCCTCTGCGGTTCGGTACCTCCAGCTCTGCCCCGTGCTCCAGCAGGAAGGCACACATCTCCAACCGCCCTCTCCCCGCTGCCGCGCTCAGCACTGATGGAGGGTTGGCAGAGAGATCAAACGGTGAGAAGTAAGGGATGGAGATGACACAGGAGAGAAGAAGAAGAGGTATCACTTAGACACAAAAAAGGAAAACGGCTTTTCATGTTATGATCATCCAAATATGCTGTAGTTCTGGTAAGAGGTAGAAATCCACCAATTAAGACCATGAATATCATATTGCTTTTGTGCTTTCAAAGATTTACGCTAGTTGTTCAACAAAAAATAGAATAAGTTTGAGTTTATAGTAGGTTTTCTCTCATCCACAATTGGTTAAGATTATACATTATTTATATACATTATTATATATATATATATATATATATATATATATATATATATATATATATATATATATATATATATATATATATATATATATATACTACCGTTTAAAAGTTTGGGGTCACACTGAAATGTCCTTATTTTTGAAGGAAAAGCACTGTACTTTTCAATGAAGATAACTTTAAACTAGTCTTAAGTTTAAAGAAATACACTCTATACATTGCTAATGTGGTAAATGACTATTCTAGCTGCAAATGTCTGGTTCTTGGTGCAATATCTACATAGCTGTATAGAGGCCCATTTCCAGCAACTATCACTCCAGTGTTCTAATGGTACAATGTGTTTGCTCATTGGCTCAGAAGGCTAATTGATGATTAGAAAACCCTTGTGCAATCATGTTCACACATCTGAAAACAGTTTAGCTCGTTACAGAAGCTACAAACCTGACCTTCGTTTGAGCATATTGAGTTTCTGGAGCATCACATTTGTGGGGTCAATTAAACGCTAAAAATGGCCAGAAAAAGAAAACTTCCATCTGAAACTCGACAGTCTATTCTTGTTCTTAGAAACGAAGGCTATTCCATGCGAGAAATTGCTAAGAAATTGAAGATTTCCAACAACGGTGTGTACTACTCCCTTCAGAGGACAGCGCAAACAGGCTCTAACCAGAGTAGAAAAAGAAGTGGGAGGCCGCGTTGAACAACTGAGCAAGAAGATAAGTACATTAGAGTCTCTAGTTTGAGAAACAGATGCCTCACAAGTCCCCAACTGGCATCTTCATTCAATAGTACCCGCAAATCAGCAGTGTCAACATCTACAGTGAAGAGGCGGCTGCGGGATTCTGGGCTTCAGGGCAGAGTGGCAAAGAAAAAGCCATATCTGAGACTGGCCAATAAAAGAAAAAGATTAAGATGGGCAAAAGAACACAGACATTGGACAGAGGAAGACTGGAAAAAAGTGTTGTGGACGGATGAATCACAAGGGTTCTTCTTTGGATCACAAAGAATAACCCTTGTGAGACGCAGAACAAATGAAAAGATGCTGGAAGAATGCCTGACGCCATCTGTTAAGCATGGTGGAGGTAATGTGATGGTCTGGGGTTGCTTTGGTGCTGTTAAGGTGGGAGATTTGTACAGAGTAAAAGGGATTCTGAACAAGGAAGGCTATCACTCCATTTTACAACGCCATGCCATACCCAGTGGACAGCGCTTGGTTGGAGCCAATTTCATCCTACAACAGGACAATAACCCTAAACACACCTCCAAATTGTGCAAGAACTATTTAGAGCAGAAGCAGGCAGCTAGTATTCTATTGGTAATGGAGTGGCCAGCGCAGTCACCAGATCTGAACCCCATTGAGCTGTTGTGGGAGCAGCTTGACCGTATGGTAAGCAAGAAGTGCCCATCCAACCAATCCAACTTGTGGGAGCTGCTTCTGGAAGCGTGGGGCGCAATTTCTCCAGATTACCTCAACAAATTAACAGCTAGAATGCCAAAGGTCTGCAATGCTGTAATTGCTGCAAATTGAGGATTCTTTGATGAATGCAAAGTTTGATGTAAAAAAAAATCTTATTTCAAATACAAATCATTATTTCTAACCTTGTCAATGTCTTGACTCTATTTTCTATTCATTTCACAACGTATGGCGGTGAATATGTGTGACTTTTCATGGAAAACAGAAAATTGTTTGGATGAACCCAAACTTTTGAACGGTAGTGTAGATATATATCCATCACCAATTCTGTTTTAATGTCTGTTCTTGGCTCCTTGTCATTTGTAATGAGCTAAATTGGGGCCAATAGGTTTGTTCAAAAAAAAATTTCTGTAACTACAAAAAAAAAGTTAACTAAAAAATAATTTGGAATATGGAAAAAGAAAATTTGAAAAAGGAAAATGTCTTTGTAACTGAAAAGAATTGCTAAAAAAAAATACTACTTTTTGGATTCAGGTTTTAAGAACCAGCAGACTGACTGCAGCATCGGCGGTATATAAGCCCCTTGTCTCAAACCGACACCTTGAAGATTAACTTTGTAGTCCGATCAGAAAAAAAATGAAGGTGTTTGGCAGCAAAGGCAAGAAAGAGGTTTGGAGGGGTCATGGAAAGACATTACGATATAACAACATACCACCAACTTCCAAGCATGGTGGTGGCAGAATCATGCTGTGGAGCTGATTTGCTCTCTGTGTTATCGGTCATTGCACATGGTGGATTAAATGTGTAAGCAAGTAAAAAATAACTTTATTTACTATATAGCACATTTGAAGGTATAGCATTTTAGAAAAGTGCTTCACAAGAGCTAGGAAATGCATACAGATCAGGAAGGACTGCTATTCCTAACTTCTTCAACTTCCTCTGGGAGTTTTTGAGCACAGCTGGTTGTTTCCAAAAGGGCAATGATCCAAAACACCCATCTGAGCTCTGAGCTCACCCAAGCATTTTAAATGAACTCTAGCATTTCTGAGAAGAACTGTGTTCAAAATTTCTAACAAGAAAGTATCTAAAGTTCTAACCAAAACTGGAGCTTTCTTAAAAAGTTCCTGAGATTAACTTTTTTTTAAGTAAATCTCTGGAAGTCTTGCATCCCCCTTAACCAGCTGGCATTATTGTGACAAAGACTGGTTCCTTTTTTTTTTTTTGTTATTGGCCTTGCAGCTAATTGAGCAGCTTGCGATAAAGGTGAGGCGTTGATGCATGCAGCTTGCGATAAAGGTGAGGCGTTGATGCATTTAACCCTACAGGAAATGATTTATATTTCATGCGTCCACATGCCTCAGAGGCCAGTCAATTACACAGCATAATGCTGCCCTTAATGAGAAGCCATTGTCACAAGGGACAATGGATGAACACGGGCTCAGTCTTTGCTTTAAATAGCTCGGATTTAACTGCACACAAGTGAAAATGTTCTCATAAAAACAACAACATTCGATAAGTGCTCTCTGGGCTCTGCTGTCTTGGGTAATCTAGAGAACCCAGGACGCCTGGTTCTGTAATAAGACTTGAGCCTGACCATGTTACCTGCGCTAATGGCCTGTAACCCAATGATGCTGAGATTTCATATATAGATACATATATACATGATTTACAAGGCTTTTTCATGCACCCACAGTTTCGATCTCAGGACTGCAGGGGACTTTTTAATGCGATTACACCGCAATGATGCAGTAAGCACAGACGCAGGCTTCATCCAACAAATGGCCCTCACGGAAATCTGCATCCGGCATGGAGGTGAAAGTGTCACAATTGAATAACAGCTGCTTTTCGGATCCTGTAAAAATCCTTCTCCGCGCTTTTATTTCAGTCAAAATAAGGCCATTTGATATCAGCCAGGGCAAAACTGATTTATAAAACTAGGAGAGGGGCATGTGGATGCGCGGTGTTTTTTTTCTGGTTTTCTTACAAATTTACTGCAAAGAGCTAGGATGAGCCTGACATGTACGAGGCGAGCCCTTGAGCGTGACTCCAGAACCACACCGACGGACCAGAATAGGTGAGAAAGCTAAATCTCTGTGACTGATAGAAGAAATGCACCCGTTTCTCCCCAGAGTGAGTCGTGAGCGTCCATCTGCACTGCCAGCTGTTCATCTTTCAAGTCCAGAAAGCTTTTCACCACCTGCAGAAAAAAAAAGAAAATAACACAATTTGACAGTCTTCCATCGCCGCCACGCTGGGTTGAAAACAGACCAAAGCACCAGCGGAGCTCGAACAAGAGAAAATAACCAGCTTCGAAGACAATCTTCCGCACCGTGATCCACATACAGATGAATTTCATCAGCGTTTTTTGTTTTTTTATTGTTTTTTTTAAATCTGCGTCGTACCTGCATGTGTCCCACGCTGGCTGCGGCCGTGACCGCCTGCTGGGCCGCCTGTGTTTTCCCGGTCGCGGTGTCGTTGCCGTTGGGCTGCTGTGGATCGGCGGGGAGATCTGCTCCCCAGTCCTGGCCCAGCAAGGTGCCGATGATTTCTGCGTGGCCCTTCAGCCCAGCATGGACCAGTGCACACTGGCCACTCTTATCAGCAAGCCCCACCTGGCACAGGGAGGAACACAGAAGGACTCTCAACCCCCTTTTCCTCACTGCAAAAACGGAGCTAAAAATAAGTCAAATTGTCTTGGAATTAGTGCATTTATCCTTGATTTGAGCGGCTAAATAAGATTATCTGCCAATGGAATGAGTATTTTGACCCCTAAAGTAAGATAATTAGATATACTGCACCTGAAATAAGATGATGGAGATGAGTTGTTCCTATTTTAAGTGCAAAAAAATCTCATTCCATTGGCAAATCATCTTATTTACCTGCTCAAATCAAGGACAAATACACTAATTTCAAGAATATTTGACTTATTTTTAGTTTTGTTTTTGCAGTGCTGGCTGGAGCTTGCAATCCACTGGCCTAGATAGGCATCCCCCCGTTTTCTGTCATCTCCCTACCAGAATAGATCGCCAAAACTGTGCTGACTGTAAAACCGGAGCGGTCCGGACATTTAAGAGCGGGCATTTAATCGGGATTTCTCCGCAGGACGATCAACAGAGACGACACTGACCTTGGCTCCCTTCTTGCAGAGCAGGCTCACGATGTCGGCGTGTCCGGCTGCAGCCGCCAGACAGAGGGGCGTCATGCCGCTGCCGGTGGTGCCGTCCACAGGAGCGCCCATTTCAAGCAGCAACGCTACCATCTCCACGTGGCCCAGGTGGGCATGGACGGCCAGGATGGGGGCGTGTCCTATCACCTCCGTACACCAGGTCACACATGCCCCACCGAGCATCAGCAAACGGCTTACCTGCAAAGTAATAATAATAAAAAAAGGAGCAAAAACAAAAAAAATCCCTGACATTAAAAAAAATATATTTCCGTGTGGATACGTTTGGTTGATGGATAGCCTTGCCGTGTGTCACCTTGATGTTAGGGGGTGTACAGGTTCCTCAGGGAGCCCAGAGCAGCTGACAGACTATCTGTGCTGCAGTTCACCCACATGGCCTGGAGAACGCTGGAGGACACGCCGGTCTTCTTACTCAGACCCTGTGTGAGGAGAACCAGACGCAGAGTCAGACAACACCTGCGCAGATCTGCACGGCACAATCCGGATCGCTGTTCACGGCGCGTCAACCGCTCACACACACACACACACACACACACACACACACACACACACACACACACACACACACACACACACACACACACACACACACACACACACACACACACACACAGAGAACAATACTAAGTCTGGCTGTTTACCTACATGACTTATCTTCATATGTGTGCTTGATGTCAAAAGGATAGTTCATTTAATTTTTTTTAAATGTGGTTGTGTGGAGGTATCGTGAGTATTCAGTGTCTTCCTTGGAGTAGATGCTGGTCAAAGTGAGCTGATTTTGTAGGATAAAGGGGAAGTTTACACAGGGGAGTTTAAAACAACTCAATGTTATATCACTGCTTCTTACACACCGGGACTTATGCATGAAGCAGTCGTTTACAGGTTCAATAACTGTGTGCACACAGTTAGTAAAGAAGCACCGATATTTAAACAACGTGATACATAAACTCACACTAGCTGTGTTTCCATAAACGCTTCTTTTACGCGTATTTTTGAAAGTATCACATTAGAAAAGGTGGATGTAAGAGGTAAAAAAAAAGGTGGCGTAAAAATCTTTGCAAAAAGATTTTTACGCTCGCTTGAGGTGGTTTTTGGATTTTGCGAAAAAGAGTTAACGAGCAACACGGGAGATGGAAACATGGAAGGTGAAAGTGTCCTTAAACCTCTCCTTCCTGTTTATTGCAGCCATGCAATAAACATTTTTTGCAGCCTGGTTAAATTCGCTCCAACCCAGTAGATGGAAATATCTATAATTTGCATTTTCTTTTGTATCAAAATATGAAGACTTTGCTCAAGATTTGCATGAAAATTGGATGGATATAAGACTACTGCTGCTCTTGTTTATTCTGGGTAGTTTTAGAGGCTTATTTGCAACTAAATGCGCCCTGCTGTGAATCACAGTTAGCTTGATTTCTCTACGAGATAAATCTCTGATGCCCCAATCTGGCATCACTCTGACCATTGTGTACTACACAGACTCCTTATCAGCCCACTAAACCGTCCCTCCTAAAAACAGTCTAAGGACCAGAGTAAGTGTGTCCAGTAATAGCCTCAAAGGTAACCACAAAGTGCTGAGATGTGTCGTTACTTTGAATATGTGGGCTTTGAGGATGTGGTGTCCCAGTTCCATCGTCTGCTGACGGTTCAGCTTTCCCTCCTGCCTGGAGAACATGAAGGCCAGGAGTGCATGGCCGCTCCTGTGGATGCACACATGTGACGGTTTGATCATTTCGCTCCTCAAACAACCACAGCTGAAGTGTTATAAGGATTTTACACTCACCTAGGGTCACACAGGAAGTCCGTGCTTTCACCGTCAGCTCTCCAAACCAACCACTCTCTGAAGGAGGGATGACACAGCATCCGAGTACCGTCCCTCCGTCTAACCTTCAATCACAGAACAACAATATTTAGAAACACTTGTAATTATACAGGATTCTATGATCAAGTATTATCCTCCTATAATCCTCAATGTTAAAAACCCTCCAAATTACAAGATTTAAGTCGCTAAACGCCACATTCAGTCCAGACGAAGGCTGAATCATTCTAGATTCTTCCATGAAGTAACATCAGGGGTCTTACCATGAACCCAGCCAGGCTGTCTAATCTCTGCTGGAAGTCGTTCCACTCCAGCTCCCCCTTCACACTGCCTGCGTTCAGTGCCCTGAACATTTGCTCATCAGTCAGTGGGTGCAGAGACGCCAGCGCCACATTTAGCACCGGAAGGACCTGCTCAAAGACGTCCTTATCCGGAAAGCTCACACGACACATCAGCAGGTACACCTAAAAGACAACGCCAGTGATTGAGGCTGGGATCGATTTTAGATTCCAAAACATTTGAAGTTTTAAGTCGATGTGATTCCAGCCGTTTACCTCACAACTATTGCTGCCCATTACTGTCTGACTGTTTTTGGACTGATGCAGGAAGATTCTGCTGGTGGAAGCGATAACGCTTGTGCATAGTGCTGCGTTTGATTTGAAAACTCTTACATGTCAGATGTTTGTCTCATATGGGTTCATTGTAAACACTAATTAGATCATCTGGACCAAGGAAAGCATCTGCTGCGAGAGGGAAACAACAGAAGCTCGTCAGCATGCTGGCCTCCATTTTACCCCAAAGATCTGAGCTGCTTTGTCTTTTTCAGCGATCTGGTTTCTTGGATCTGTGGATTATTATTTTTTTTCATGGCTAAGTCAGATTGGGACATTTATAAACATTAAAGAACCACAGAAAGAAACGTTTAGAGGAATTTCTATATTGTATGGCTAGTCAAGCAAAATTAATTAATCTCATTAAAGCATAGAAACATATTGGGCATCCGGTCAATTTAGTAAAGATTAACAGTGATCGATTTCCCTCCACATGTATTTACGTTACAAATTGACTCTAAAACCCATTTGCACATGGGTTCCTGTTGTTTTATTTCCAGTGTGAAATTATAATATAATAGGTCCATAAATATTCACACCCTCTGCGTTGATGCTTATCCTTGAGATTTTCCTGTGACTAAATTCAGCTGATAAAAAAAGAATCTTTCATGGAACACGCCGTCAGCCGAGTATCAGCGCAGAAACCACGCAGCGAATTTAAAGAAACAGTGCGTGCAGCTCCGTAACTGCACCGTGTGCAGGAACAAATCTGGGAAAGGCTAAAAATGCCATTTGGGCTAAATTGGATGTCACAAAAGTCCCTGTGGTCTCCATTATTTGCCAAGTAAGTAGAGAAGAAGGTTTGTAGTCAGAGAGGTGATCAAGAATGCAGTGGTCACTGAGGCTGAGCTACAGGGTTCACTGTGGAGATAAGAGGAACCAACCAGAAGCCCAACCTCTGATAGCTATTCAGGTTACAGTAGAGCAGCCCGCTTGGATTTTGCAACAACACACTTTGCAGGATGTCAGACCAAGAGAAACAAAGATTTCAAAACCAGAATAGAACTTTTTGGAATATATCAGAAGCATCATGTACGAAGAAAAATAAGCACTGCTCATTGCCCGGCTAACCCTGATGAGGACGTTGTTCTGCGGCAGAAACTGGGCCACTAGCTCCGCAGAGCAGGGGTTGGACACGCTCAAGGGCCGGTGTCCTGTTTCAGACGTGGTCCTGCTGCAGCAAGGCTGATTCAAACGGAGAAATGATGCCAGCAAGTTGTACAGGAGTCTGCTGTAGAGCCATTAGATTCAGATGTGTTGGACCAGGGAGGCCTCTCCAACAGTGGTGTCCAAGATTTTAACCATAGGGGGCCAAAACACTTTCTCTTAAAAAAAAAACAAAAAAACAAAACTATTTTATTGTGAAATTGTTTGTTTTTAACTGATGAACAATAGACTAAAGAAACAATATTTTGATCAAACTACAACAAAGTGGTCTGATGTCTTTAGGAAAGGGACCCGTGTTGAGCTGAAACACATAAAGGATTTTGGGAGTTTTCTGTTTAAAAGGCAACAACAACAACAACAAAAAAAAAAAAAAACAGGATCCAATGCCCGTAAAGTTTAGTTTTCTATTCTTTTCGTCCAGAAAGCTTTTGTGTATTTTCGACATCAAGTTCAACAATTCTCGCTTATTCAAAGATTAATTGTTTCTTTTGTACCTCATGCTTTTAATTCTGAGCAGATTTTAATTTCTCTGGATCTATCTCGGAAGACTTTACGTCAAATAAACTTTAGCGTTACACACATTTTTTTTACACTGCATCTGTATCAACCAACCAATGAACTGACTTATTTACCAGCATCCACATAAAGTCCTTCAGAGGTCCTCAAATGGCCCCAGGACTGCACTTTGGACGCCCCATGCGAGCCTTTAAGGGTGGACACTAGAGGGAAATTTGTGGATATTCTTCAAAAAAAACTTGCTCCAGAATGATCTGGACCTCAGACTAAGAAGACGATACATCATCCAGCCACACAATGACCCAAAGTACACAGCTAAGATAAAAACATCTGGGTCCAGGAGCAGTCTTTGGATGTTGAGGAACCAGCAGGTCTTGATTTAAATCCAGTTGAACGTCTCTGAAAATACCTAAAAATTACGTCTAGAGCTGCTGCCCGTTCACTCTGACTGAGCTCGAGAGGATCTGCAGAGAAGAAGGACAGAAGATACCCAAAGCCAGGTGTGCCAGGCTTGTAGAGACAAACCCAAAGTTACCCGAGGCTGAGCTTGATGCTAACAGTGCAAGGCAAAGGCTGTAACTTTTGCTTGTTCATACTTGGTTGATGGATAGCCATTTTAAATGAATTACTCTGTTTTCGTGGGGTACTGTGCAAAATGTTCTGAGAAGAACAATGATTTTAACATACTTTGAGAAAAGGCTGTAACAAGAAATATTGGAAAAGTGCGGAGATGTGAAAACTTTCTGGATGCATTCCTTTAGCCCTGAACGTTACCATAATACGGTGAATTTGCTGCGGGTTTGCAGCAAATTCTAAAGCATAGTTCATGTTTTGAATCTTAAAGAATTTTCCCACACATTTTAGTTTATATCTTTACAATATTGCAGTTTTAACCAAAAAGATGCACCGATCAGGTGCCACCACAGACAATGGCAGTTCCCAGTTTTCCTTGAGGACCGCAAATTAAATTTTGCCCAGTTATGTTTTTCTTTCTGAGACCGATAACAAGAAATCTTTTTCATGAGCTTTGCTTAATTCATCAGTTAAATATAGCAGATCCAGCTAAAACAAAGCACAAAACACGATGCAGGCTCCTTGATAAGGGTTGTGAAAATGAAAGGATATAAAAGAAATCCCTATTTAGGCATCTAACTTTATATCCCTGTCCTTTATCAATTAATTTTTACCAAACTTAGAACAAAAATACATAAAACAACATGCTGTTGATATAAACAGGCAAAAAACAAAAGCATTTTTTTGGCGCATTACTAGTTTTAACACTATGCGAATAAACACAAATCCATTTTGTTTGTTTAGCTGTAGGAAAAGTGACCATATCGATTGTTACAAAGATGCGTTTGACTTTTAGATTAAACGAGACATGATTTCCTCCAGTCATGCACACACATTCATTTATAAAAGCTGCTCTCTGAAAAACTATTATTTTGGACTGTGCTAAATACATATTTATGATAAAAGACAATTGTCCAGCGTTAATTAGTCATTGTAGCTGAAATGCATCAGAGAGCGAGAGAGAGATTAATCTCATATGGTGGTGCCAATAACTCTGCGCGGCATATTTGTTCAGCAGGACGTTAAAAGTGCCTGAGAGGTTATGAGTTGAGGCGCCACGTTGACAGCATGTAATTATGCTTATGGATCTCAGGAGAATGCAAACATCTTTACAAAGTAGACGTCCACAAAGCTTTTAATTTTAGACCTAATTTGCCGCAATTATAGCCTTGACAGCTATGGACACTGGATGAATTAGAAGGATTTCCACCTCGTTTAGACGAAAATCTCCACTGACTTTTTATTCTAGCGGTTCAAGAGGCCGATCAACACATAAATAACCCACTGCTCTTTTCCATATTCATCACGCAATCAGCAAATCCTAATCTTTTTTTTTAAGCCTATATACGAGCACAACGGCACATTAGCTGATGTCCCGATTTCTCCACACACTCTTGATTGTGTTGCATCACAATGCCTTTCTGTTTACCTTTGTTGCAGTTTGCTCTCTCTGGCATTCTGTGTAAAGTTGTTGATTCTGTCACGTTATCTTTAACAATCAGAGCAGCGTGGGGGTACGCTTCTTCTCTGTCTTTCTGGAAAAGAAAAAAGGCCAGAACAAAAGCCGACTGCCTGCGAGATTGGTGCGTGGACACTAATTACTTCAGCTTCAGGGCATTTTCTGACAGGCCGCTCGCCGGGGTGACAGACGAGTGTTAAGACATTAAACTTCAGAAGGGCAGCTCCAAAAATACACCCAAAGTAAACCGTGCTTCTTTATCTCTACGGGATTATACGTTGAACATGAGAAAACAAGAACTTCGTGAAAGCAAACATCCGTCCACGTCTGTGGGTTGTATCCTTTTTGAAAGGATACCCCTAGAAGTTTTTCACACTTTGTCACCACAACATGTTAAAAAAAAAATTTTTTTTTTGTGGAATAGACTAATACAAATACAAATCTAGAAAGCGTGGTGTACATTTACCCTGCTCTTTTGGGTTAGATCTCCATCAACTTTACAAGTCTAGAGGATTTTTGCTCATTATTCTGCATGAAACCGGCCAAACTCAGTCTGACTGGATAAAGACCATTTGGTGCAAAGTCTTTCTGCAGATTCAGAACTGGATTTCGGTACGGACTATCACTTGGCCACTCTAACACTTTGAATGTGCTCTGATCCAAACCCCTCCTTCGTATGTTTCCTGCTGGAAGGCGAATGTTCGCCCTGGTCTCAGATTCTCGTCTCGGATTGTCCTGCATTTAGCTCCATCCGTCTTCCCATCCACTCTGACTAGCTTTCTCGTTTTTGCGCAAGACATGAATGGCGCCGCCACCGTGTTTTACAATGGGGATGGGGAGTTCCTGTAGTAATAATAGTTGACATGTCAACAGATTTCCCACCTGAGCTGTGGATCCCGGCAGCTCCTTCAGAGTAACTTTTCATTTGGCTTCTGTGATTAGTTGCCTCCTTTTCTCACTTGTTAATTTATGTAGACAGACATAGTAGGACTGCTATATGTTCTTTACTTCATCCAGTTCAACTAGTGATTGATTGGGTCATTTTTTTTCCAAAGACTAGCCCTTCTTCACTGTCAGAACTGAATTCCTGACTGTTGTGTTCCTTATTCTTTATGATACGGTTTGTTCGCTAACAAACAAAATGTTTATTTAGTAACTAGGCGATTTCTGAAAACAACAAAACGATTTATGCATTTTATTTTGGGTTATCAACATAAGGGGAGAAAATACAAATGTAAGCCACACTTTTCAGATTTTAATTTGTAAAATAAAACTGAGATTAAAGGAGAAAAAAACACAGAAGTTTGCTGTTGTAACGAGACTAAATGGGGGGGGGGGGGAAAAAGCTAAAAGGGTATGAGAATTTTCGTGAGGCGCCTTTTGATCTTTTGCAAAGGCCGCGTCCGGAGATAAACACAAATGTCTGACCTCTGACAGGGAGACGGGCACCACCAGGTAGTTTCCTCCTTTCAGAGTCAGGTGGCCCTTGTGGAACAGATCCAGAGTCAGCTGAAGGTAGAGGATGGAGCCGTGGCTCCGGGTTGACAGGTTGCTGCTGAACTTGCTGAGGAGCAGGGGATCAGGAGCGGAGCCCGTTGGCGTGGTAACATTAGCCGCGATCTGGCTGCTGCCGCTGACCCGGTGATGGATGTAGTCGCTCAGGTCAGCTCCCAGATCACTGCTGTCTGGCAGGATGTCCAGAGAGATGCCCGAGAAGGGAAGGAGCGTGGTGATTTCCTGCACAGAAGGAAGGCTTTAATGCACGTACCCCGGTTCTGAAGAAGCGCGTCTCTGGCACATCAACTAAACATAAAAGCACCAGAAATCTGGAGCCATTATTCAGATGCTGTTGTCTCTGACTCATGCAGAGCCATGGGAAGGAGTACAGTAAATAGTGTGACAATGACTCAAGCTCCACCATTGCTCACAGGCATCTCTCAGATTCACATTTCAGCTTCTCTCTTGCCATCTTCAGCTGCTCGGTGCTGGCTAAAACAGGCTATGATGAACAGACAAAATGTTGCTCAGTCAATAAGTGCCTCGCTTAAAGAAGACTGACATTTAGTTTCAGCAACACACAGTGCATCCAGACTGTGCTTTACTTAACCCCCTTCGCTGCACTGGGAAATATCAAGGTTGTTCACTTCCTGTGTATGCAGGATGATGACGATGAATAATAGCTCTATTTTTTTTTTTCCCCCTCGTGAAGCTTTTGTGTTTATTTATTTTCATATTTTTGATGCGTCTTGTGAAAAAGGACTCCCAACGCGGTTTATATACTTCCAAACTCCAATTTGATTATGTAATCATCTGGCGAGCTGTCCATACTCCCAGCAGGCTCCGGCTAGCATTACCAACCATTCAGGGTGTAATCCATGCAAACATTTGGAGGCTTGGCTTCGGTATAGGACAGATGTGTCTGCTGTTTGGTGAGCTTACCAACCAGATTGAGAAAACGCATCAGACTACAGAGAGCGGGCGGTGCCAAGGTCTGCCCAGAACCGAGGCTAAAAAAAAAAAAAAAAAAAACGTGCCATTATACGGCATTTTAAGCAGCGCAGGAGTAGAAAATGCACAGATTCAACACAATGTTGAGACATTAGTCAGCAGCTAAATGATGTAGTCAGTGCTGATTTAACTAGGAAATATTTGGAGAATGTTACGCACGCAAAGGTCTGCATCATTTAACAAGATTTCACTCAATACAACTAAAAAAAAAAAAGCATTCACAGTAAAATCTGCAAATGATGTGGAGCAATTTGTAAATTCTGTGTGGGAAATAATAATAATAAAAAAAAACTATCAGCAGATTCCATCTAAGCCTGCCTTTTCTTTGCTAGACAGCCGTGGAATAAAGCGCGTTTCCTTTCAACAAGGTGAGAAATGACGGTGGGACGATTATTTGTCATTTTGAGGTAATCAGCATTGAGTATCTCTGGAGGGAAGCGCAGAAACAACTACATTTGGAGACAGCCTCGTCGTCAGTGTGAGTAATGTGGAAAAAAAAATCTTTTCTCCTTTTTTTTCCCCCCCAACAACTGTTTGGCATTTATTTAGCTGACAGGTGCAGAATGGATTTGCTTAACAGAGAAGAGGCGACGTACTCACAGAAGTGTTGAATGCTCATTTGAGCGCAGAGCGAAACTGAGGAATAGTCTCAGCGTAGAAATACAGCAATGTCCAAATAAAAACATTTAAGAATATTTCACTAAAAATGGTATGTATGTATGTATGTATGTATGTATGTATGTATGTATGTATGTATGTATGTATGTATGTATGTATGTATGTATGTATGTATGTATGTATGTGAAAAATAGTATACTTTATAACTAACCTATTATAAATAACCTATTTTAACATATAATATAGCTGTTAAGACAAGGACAGTTTTGATTTTGAGGTACAGGGTTTGGATTTAGAATAGAATAAAATAGAAGATAAATACCTTTATTGTCCCACAATAGGGAAATTTCAGCGTGACAGTGGCATAAAACACATCGACAGAGTTGCAAACTAGATTAATATGAATAACAAGCTAAGTCAAAATAAGCTGTAGGAGCCTAAATTCTGTTTAAGTTAAGATAAAAAGGATTATTCATAAGTTACAATTTATATACAAGTAAGTAAAAGGTTCTCATGTGTAAGGAACAAATGTACATATTAGTTGCGCATTAATGAGTTTCTGGAGTATTAGGGGTGTGGCTTCGGCTTCAGGTTAGTCAGGCAATTGGGGTGGAGCCACACAGTTTTTTGACCTCGTTCACATTTCTCCTAAACTTCTTTTATTGTTTTATTTTTGCTGGATATTTCATTCCTGTGTCGTTTATATTTTTCAAGTAAATCGTTGAACCTAACAAAGAGGATCCTGTTTGGTTATTTTTAGCCAAGAAGTGGATTACAGAGGGGAAAAGAAGAGCGTCAAGCTTATGGCTTCATTAATTAGGAAACTACATAAGCAAACCAGAATTAACTTAGCAGAAAGGGGAAAAAAAAGAAAGTATTGTGCAGTTATTAATTGATAATACAGCGCATTCAGACAAAAAAAATGCAACATTCAGGTTAAACAGCGGAAGGACGGCAGCCGATATACAGAACGATGTGAGAAAACTATGCAAAATGCTCAAGCAAGCAGCTCAGAGTAGTTAAAGCGTGTGCAAATGGACATCGGCATGTGAGGTTCAGTGTAAACGATTCCTGATCAAATCAAGAACCTGTGCAACCATCCACATCTCTGTAAACACTTATTAAATCTGTTGTGAGCAGATAAGATTATTGAGTCTAACAGCAGCTGAAATGAAGGACCATTTAATAAGTTTATGGCTCTACCTGCGCCGTTTCAAACAGAACAATAAGCTGCTTAGCTGTGAATAGTCTGAAATCTCTGTTGATTATAAATGTTACCTTTTTCTCTGTTTCTTTTGCTTTTTTTATTGTTCAAATTAACCGTTTCTGTCCAACACTATTAAGTTCCTTATTTCGTCAGGAAAAACTAGCCGTGGATAGCGATCCGTGTGAAATACTATCAAGCGTGCTAAATATAAAGATTTTGGCAGGACACCTCTATGATAAAATAAGAAGAAGAAGAAGCTATTTTTACTTGTCCAAGTTTATTCTGACCACAGAGTGGGACCTGGTGGGTGGGGGAAACGGGAAACCGCAGATGTAGGAGGCAAAGAAACCTTCCCAGCTTATGTGCGCGGTGAGTAATATCAACCTTAAAGAGCGGGTGTCACCTCGGAGTGCATTATTACTTTTTCATAAGACTCGACTTTGTGATATGACAGTCCGTGACAGCGGCTGAAACACAGGAGGAGAAGCAGGATTGTCACGCAGAGTCTGGACCGGCGACAGTTTCACGTGTCTTCGGATGTTTTCGGGCGTAATTCAGAGGAGCAAAATAGAACAGAGCCATCGCATGCTGCTGACTTTATCCACCGCACACAAACTCACCACCAGGCCCGTCCTGACCGTCACCACCAGCTTCAGCCAGTGGGGGAACTTGGACACGATCTTGGTGATGAAGGTGGCGACTGTGTCCCCGTAGTCCGGCTTGTGAAACTCCGCTTCGTTAAGACTGTCGACCAGTATGATGTAGTCCTCCTCGGGTAGCCGTCGCTCTGAAAACGGGAGAGGGAGAGTGATGCACGATGTTGCTCCCCATTTAAATGAACGAGATATTGATACGATGGATGCATCCCTCTCTAACGGCACAGGGTGTAATGAGAAAAAGGGTAAATGGTTGATAGATCTTCAGCTGAAAGAGGCTAGAGGCCATTGTTGTTAACTGACTCGATACACGACGTATCCATCATGTTTCACATTATCGAAGCTGTCAAACCATCTCCACGAGGCTGCGAGGACCAGACAGCCCACACTCACTCACACGAGGGCCTCTCCGTTTTTTTTTTTTTTCCGTTTTTTTTCTCTCCCCTGACCTCTTTAATAGAGATGAAATAGACAAAACACTCCTCTGCTCAGGCTGTGGAGGGCCTTCGCTGTAATAACACATCCATCTAGCTGACTAACTGCATCATGAGAAACCGAGCCGGCTAATGAGCCCGCAACATCCGAGGACCCCTCTAAAGTATTTAGTGACCTTGAAATCCTGGGGGAGGCAGATGATTCACCAGGGCAAACATAACGCTCATCGTTCCTCCGTCTAAATGAGAATTAATCGTTGACCCTAACCGGGGGAAAATAATCTAGGAGCAATGACGGCCTGCTTCACACAGGAGATTCAGGTCACCTGGAATGTGATGCGTCACGAGACCAAAAAGAGTTATTTAGATCGCAGCGTCGCGTTTCCTTCCTCAGTACCTTTGCGTAAGCTGGCTAGAGGCTCCAGGATCCCCTTTCTGAAGGCAGCCATGGGATCTTGAACACAGGAACGCAGGCTGAGCTGATTCTGGAGGTGCGGCTCCTGCGCCAGCAGTTCCCTGTAGGGGGCGAGCTGAGGGGCCCTGGTCAGCAGGGCGGCGACACTGTGCACAAACTCTGGGACCAGGCAGGTGTAGGTGTTGTCCGCCTGGCAGAGGTGGTAGGCTACAACCTGCCGGAGGAAAACAGAAGAAGTAAAGCTGAGGGGCACGGACTGAACGGCCTTTTTTACATAATAGCTGATTAGCGCATCCGGCGGTATTTACTGGAAAAACAGAGCAAGCTGTAAACCTAGAACGAAAAAAATGGGAGGAGGATGGGTGATGATGATGATGATTTATCCACAAAATAAGCAACAAAAAGCTGAAGAACTTATGAATGAAAAGATGATCAGAAGTGCAAAGAAAAGAAGCTACTGAGAAAAAGCATGATGTAAAACGTAAGACCGCCGGAGGGACAGAGTTTGCTGGATGTCTGAATATTTCATTCAGTTGTCTGTCTTCGCCTACATTTCAAGGATAACTAATAAATAGTTTTTTCTGTTTCGGCTTGCATTCAAAAATGAGCGTTATACCTTTGGTACGCTCAAGAGTTGTTCAGGGAAGGACTTCATCAAGAATGTTCCTGGAAGTGCAGAATAATTGTCCTAATTTTTAAGCCTACTGATATATTTAGCATAAACAAAGAAGGGGGGAATAACCTATCTTGGGGGATCAAACCTAAAATATTCTGCTTTTGCTGCATCCAACCTGATGGGTATAAGTTATTGATCATGTCAGCAAAGTAAGACGGACTGTTTTATTAGGAATCACGGGAAGCTTACAACGTCTCCAGTCCAGTTTGCACCTTTGATATCATATTAATGACAACAGTCGTAACATAAGGAATATAGAAATCTGTTCTTGCATAAATATATCTATATTTATTCTCATTATGTGCAATAATTGCACTGGTTATTTTCTACATTTCTGCTGTTACAATGGTATTTTCAGCATTTATGATCTAATACCAAAACTGAATCTCATCAAATTGTTTTTTTTACAAGTTTTCTGCCCACGTCGCAATAATTCCCAGCGACTGCTTTTGCTTTTAAATTGGAGGCGTGAAAACAACGCCGCCGTATAATCTGCAGCATCTGTTTATATGCCTTTAGAAATACACACGCGCGGGGCCAATTAACCTCCAAGACGCGATATAAAAGTGGTAATGAAATAACACAAAGCTATAAGGCTGGCTAGATGAGTCATAATGTAGTTTTGTTTGTGAACCTCAACCAGAGCTGCATCCGGCAGATTAATGCAGGATTCCTCTAACAAACAAACAAACAGCCGGAGCAAACAAACAGTTGTTTTATGCCGGCATGGGATCAGGAAAAAAAAAAAAAGTAAAGTATGAGAAGAATGAAATCAAACGTTGAAGCACTGCTGATGATGAGGCTAGAAAAGGTTAAGCGTTTATAAGCGCCGTTTCTTTTCTTCTTCTTCTTCTTTTTTTTTTTTGCTGCATAAGTAAATATTCCAGCTCTTCCATTTTCACCGGTCCAAGAAATGAGATATGGGTAGTCCACATATAACATCATCAAAGATTTCGCTTTTGAGCAAACATCCTCGCGATCACACGCAGTCTCACTAGTTCCCATGGAAACTCTTATTGAGGCCAAGTTAGTAAATTTAGAAGCTTCTATGTCATCCATGCAATGCGCTCAGCAAGCGTGTTCTACATGTGCCCAGAAACGGAGAGACCGGCACGCTGACATTAGTGTCACAAACGTGCCGCCACGCCACTCTTTGAACGCAAAACAAGCATGAAAGCCCCGGCAAAACGGATGCGCCGCCGTTAAATGTATGTCTTTCACGACTGATCCCCCCCCCGTCAGCTCGCCGTAAAATGCCGGATACACTCATATGGATCCCTGGAGTACGGTTTACAATGGCTCATTTTTATTGTTATATGCATAAAAGTAAAATAAATGGTGGGAGCATTGCAAACAAACAGGGCTCTCAAAGAAAAGGCTCCGGGGGCATTCCAGTGATATGAATGATTTCTTCCTTTCATCTGGTGGAGCTGCAGGTGAGTCAGCAGTCTGCTCAGCAACAGCATGAATAACCCGTGTTATTGGGATAATGTATGTGTGTGGCTGTGCGTTCCCATGTGGACCGAATGTATGTTTGTTTTTTTTTTCCTTTTTTTTTCTCTTGGCGACAGGGACTATTCGGGGTCAGAGCGTCGGTTTGGGTCCAGCACTGATATCTAGTTTAACTTGTGCAGTGGCAAGGTTTGATGCGTGTAGCTCCAGGGGTCAAAGCAACAGTTTCACAAACCTCTGAATGAAAAAAAAAAAAAAAACAGAAATAAACAAATGCCTGTGCTGTCGAGGCAGAGCGTCGTTTAGCAGAAACGGTGAAATCAAGTCAAGTTGTTCATTTCAAAATAATAAAACATTATAATGTCTTTGCACTTTCATTGGTCGACGTCTTAGAGTCCCTGCCTGTAGACTGAACCGCTGTGAGAACTCATTTGTTCCTCTTTGCATTAAAGCAACAAACAAATCAAACAGTAAATAGTGGAACAGGCACTGGTATCCAAAATTTTACACAAAACTGGCATGCTTTTTTATGTATCCATTATGTCTTATAACAGATTTTTTTAAATAAGGGTTTTTAGACTTTTTTATTGTGAATGTAATGTAACATGCTTCTTTATGTATTTATTTATTTTCTTACAATGGAATTTCTATAGTAGTGTTTTTATGTGTGAATGCAGTGTGACACATAGTTTGGACTATAGTTTGGCAGCCAGAGTCTGTACCCAAGACAAATTTCAATTGGGACAATAAAGTTAATTATATCATATCATAAAATTATATATTCTTTTGGCTTATTGGTGCACAGTGAAGAGAAGGAGACTTAAAGTCAGTTCCCAAAGTCTCCAGATGAACCCTTAAAGGAATGATCTCTGTGTTACATTTGGCCATAACTTAGGATTCTTCTCTCACATTGAAAGCGTTGCCATTAATGCATATTGTGACTTGATGAACACGCAGTTTGAATATTTCTCTGGAAGTTCAAGGCAGAGCGTTTAATACGCACGTTTATATGACTTTCCAGAATAAGTTACTGCAAGCTCTGGGTTTTCTGGGCTGCCCAAAAGATTACCTCCCCTCTACAACTACGACTGAATCTATCTCCATGGTCCCAGTTATCCCAGTTATTTTGAGGTCCCCTCTTTTTGATCTCTTGAACATTTTAAACTGATTATAATGTGCTTTAATGAGTTCTTATAAGTTCTTAATGGTTGAATCCCTCCCATTTATCCAGATTTCACAAGCCAACCACATCCCTCAGTACTTCTGAAAAAAGGACTTTCGATCATTTAAAAACATATTTTTAACTACTTTTAACAAATTGCAACTATTATAATGGTTTTTAACTATCTGATTTTTCTATTTTAGTCTGTCTGTGTTTTACTTCCATATTATTTTAATGTTATTTTCCACTGTGTGTGCAGCACTTTGATGCCCTTAGTTATTTTAATGTGCTTTAGAAATAAAGGGGGTATGTTATGGTCGGCTAAAATCCTAAGTAAGAACAGCAGCTTTTAGCTGACCTTTACTAAGATTATTCATTGCTAATTTTATTTTACCTTGATCATTTGTAAATTTACTGCACTTTTGGTTTAGCTCCATAGATTGCTTTGAAATATTTTGTTTTATTGAAAATAGATTTCAGGTTGCTTCTTTTTTATTTGTTATGCTTGTGTGATTTTAGCTTTAGAACTCTTATCAGGATTTTAACATCTATGATTGTTCAGTGTCTCCTCATTCTCATCATGGACATAATAGTGTTTTCTCATCGCTATCTCTGTTTACTGCACGTTTCTGCACATCTTTTCCCCTTTTCCCATGCTTAGTCAGGGTTCTCTCATTTATAATGTCTTTTTATTAGCTTCTTGTGTCAATTGAATAGATTATTTGAATGAGAAGCCAAGTCATGCACTCATGGGATTTAAGTTATTCCACAAAAAAGAGGAAGTATTACCATTCATTTAAAAACGCATTTAATATGAGTGATCAAGTAAAATGTTTACTCCTGTTTCCATTGATTATCCTGAGATATCAGTCTCAGGGATTCAGCTTCACATTGGAGCAGTGGCTGTGAGAATGCAGAAAAAATATTAAAATATTATTATTAGTCCTTTATTGGGACCATAAAATCCCCAATGTGGTTATGACACTGTTATTGGCCTATTAAATTCTTACTGTCATCCATCTTGCATCGTTATTATTATCCCCTCCACTGTCATGATGAGCTTTCTTCAGCCAGGACTCCTGAGCAAAGCCAAATGGCTTCAAGTCAGCTTTGTAACTCTTAACTCTGTATTCATCACTCTTAATCTGTGATTGCTGAAGGCCAATACGTACCCAGCAAGAACACAGAAATGTGTTTTTTCCTCTAATGGTTCGGGAGTTCCTACATCTTGTTCTTGATAAATAGATTATTCCGGGAAGAACGTTTCCCCTTCGCGGGATGTTCGAGAATATGAAGTGGAGTCCGACGATGTTTGGGTGTTCTGCACTTCACTTCTTGTAAAGCATGAAATGCCCTTTGCAGCAAGAGCTTTTTAGTCCTTGCAGCCTGTACTGAAGTGGCAAATTTCTCTATTCTTGCCCAACAAGGACAGGCTTATGGGGATCTGAATTTTTATTCATATCGGTCCCTTCCAGGTGGAAAGAAAAGGCAAGATTGTATCACCTCTGGTTCCCTTCACTGGTGTCCCGTCTATTTCAGGACCCGGTTTAAATGTTCAGCGCTTGTGTCTGAAGGCTTTAATAAGGTGACACAACTTTTCTTGCCCTAAGTTTACAGATCTTTTGAAATCAATGCTTAAAATTAAATATTTTTTTTAAATGTTTTCATTTTTGCTTACATATTTATTGCTGATTTGAGTAATCATTGCTTTCTATTCTATAAAACTGTAGAATAAAAGAATAAGCTTGGTTTAAATCTGATATAATCTTTCTATTTAAACCCACCAGCTGGGCTTTAAAGTCAGATTTGTGAGAAATTAAGAGGAACCTTTGATTTATTCGAGGAAATCCCGGAAAATGTGAATGCGTATGCGTGGTTTTGCTCTTACCTTGGCAGCTAGGCATCTCACAGCCTCCTTCCTCTGTCCCGCATTGTCACTCGTTCCTGCAGCAGAGCTCTGGTTGGAGGCTGCTTTCCCCTGCCTGTCTGCGGCTACAACGAGCCCAATGCCAACGTCAAGAAATGCAGAGCAGATGCAAATGAAATCAGTCAGATAAATACTAAACAAACAATTAGGAAGTCAGAGTGCTGAAAGTAATCAATAGATCAGAAATAAGAAAATCAAGAAAAAAAAAAAGGTTTAATCATCAAATCTAGAACGCTGTGCCCTGGTACTGCTCCCATGCCCTGATATATCCTTTGTCTAACTTAAGATGAAATGACAACAGTACAGTAGAGATATTAGTAAATAATGCAACAGCGCTGAAAAATGAATGCAACCCGGCCTTTTCCATGCTCCTTTGCTTTTATCCTTTAATCTGACAATACTCAGGCCTGAAAGCTTGTCACATTAAGGGGGAAAAAAATCGGAATTTGTCCCTTCCTGTTTTTATAACGCCATCTTCACAATAACTTCTTCAGAAATATTCCAGCGCGTCACAGCATGCGGCTATGTGCACAATCCACTTGCGCGAGAGGTTCGTCTTTGTATTTTTCAGCCAAAACAACAGTTTCAGTGTCACTCATGGGAGGAGGAAGAAAGGAGGAAAAAAAAAAAAGCAATCTCCCTCTCCTTACAAAACTGCAATCAGCAGACAAACCTCAGGGGAGAACTTGAAAGAAGATTGTGTGACCCAGTTACTAACTACTTCTCAAAAACTTTTTCTTTTTCCTCTCTCCCAAAAATTTAGAAGAATTTGACTTCACTGGAGCATAATATATACGGGTTCGGCGAATCTCACATTTAGGGGAGGCTTTGGGGCTGTGGGGGTCGCTGGGTCCCCCCTGCGACGTCCGCATCCCGTGGCAGCTGAGCGTCACCAGCCGCCAGATGATGGCGGTCTTGCCGGATCCGGCATTGCCCACGATGACGGCGCCGCGGCCCTCGCAGCTGCTGCTTTTCCTCAAGACCTCCTCCAGCCGAGCGAAGAGCCAGTCCCGGCCGACGAAAGGCGTCTCTGCGGTGACCCCGGGCACTTCGAACAGCAGCGGTTTCAGCATTATGTCCGTTTGTTTGAACGCCACCAGTCTCCCTGCACACCAGAGGACAGAGTTCACACCTACCGAGCGGGGAAAAACTGAGAGAGAACTACCCCGAGGCGAAAACGGTGAACTACCTTTGGGGTCATCGCACGCGCGTCCGGCTGTGTTGTGCTTTCGGACCGAGCCCCGGTGCCCCGCAGCCCTTTGGTTCTCCAGATAGCTCAGATCCTCCAGCCGAGTGGAGCTCGTTGCTGTGCAGGGAGAACAGGTGGAGGATCAAAATCCTGCGCGTCAAGAGACGTGCATCAAAAAACACTTGCGTACTGCGGATATGCTAGTCAATTACTGTATCCATGGCGATGTAAGACATAAACAGATACAGATGCGGGCTCGGTGACCTTGAGGAGACAAGATGGAGGGAGCAGAACTGAACACATCTCACACTCGGGTAATGTCAAGTTGCCATCGATACAAAATGCTGTCACAGGACATGAGAAGAAGCACGTCACTGGCCGCAACTGACCAGAAACGCCAGTCTAAAGCCAATTTGGTAGATAGATGCTACGTTGAAGTTCTTAAAACACAAAAAAAGGCAGATTTCTGAACACCCACATTCTTCTCTTCATCATCCTACTCGCGCTAGAGAGTTTAAAGGTCACCCAAGCCTACTTTCTGCAGTTACAACGATTTCTACTCCAAGTTGAAGAGAAATGTGAGAACTGAACATTTTCAGTCATCAGCAAAAAAATGATTTGTGAATTTTTCTTGCAGCAAGACTCAGACCAGAGAAGAGAAAAACCGACGAGGTTGTAAATTGACGTCTAATGGGATAATGCTTGATACATTTAAAAAAAACTGGTTTTAAAGACAACGGAGCTGCAGATCATTGCATTCGAAAGGTTTGTCAACTTTATAGTCTCAGTTGGAGTAAAGCATTTGCTTTTCTAAGTTGTACATTGGAAAGTGTAACACACGACCACTGTCTACCTCTGAGTGCCTTAATCGAGCGGAGGAGTCAACTTCCAGAGCAAAGAAGATGTAGTTACACCTAACAGGGGACCTTCTAGCTAGGTCTCTACCAAGGGGCTGCGTGTGGATTTACCTCGCTTATTAGTGAGGATATTTAGCTGAAGAGTCCTCTCTACCACAGTTTACTTTATTGGCTTATTTGTATAGGGACAGTTTTAAGAGTGAACAAATATAGTACACTCCAACCTTTATAATCTAAACTACTTTGCAACGCCTAGTTTGGTTATGGAAATTCGTAGCAAAAAACATACATTAAAAATGCACTAATTAAGACCAATAGAGTAAAATAATTAATAGTGAAACTAAATTCCTTCAAAGGAAACAAAGAATGGAGGCGATCATTCATCACTACACAGTGGGACCTCCTTGAGAAACGGCTTCGCTTTTAATTTGACATGATTCAGTTTTAGGAGTGCCACACGTTGACCCGTCGACCAATGAAAGGCCATTTAGCCCCAGACAGGTTCAATTCCCACAGGGCGGTCCACAAATTACTGAAGGCCAAGCTGAGCTGAACCAAAAGGTTGCTGAGGACCCCTACCGTATCAGCATTTAAAGTTAAGTTTTAGGTTGCAAAACGATATTTTTTACGTTCATTAGACTCAGTTTGTCAAGATGTCAGCGATGTGATTGGTTAAGCCTCTTTTTCATGGTCGTGACTGTGTGATTAAGTTGCCTGGTTGTTGTAGGCGCTGCTTGGGACCAAGTGGGTTCCACAACAACTTATGGGGGGAAAAAACCTACACTGAATGCAAGAAAGTATTGGCAGCATGAAATGGTACACAGTCTGTAAATAGTCTAAAGCAGTGGTTCTCAAATGTTTTCTGTTGCACCCCCTTTGAAGAAGGAACAATTTTCAGCACCCCCATCCCAACAAAATGGGTGAAAAATGTAACTTTTATTGTTTTCTGTTTTAAGCTGCCGTACGGAGGGCAAGGCGTGGGGGAGGTAGAAACTCAGGGTTTGTGGGGTGGGCTCTGGTTGGTAGGCCCGTTCGGTTCATGTTGGCCAATCTCAGGGTGGTTGGGCCCGTGTGGTCGTCTGGGCTGGGATTGGGGTGGGGGGTTAGGAGCGGGTAGGTCGGGTTGTGGTGGTCCCCCCCACCCACACTGGTCCTCGGTTCTGCGCGTACCTCGCGTAACACACCAAGATTTTCTCAGGGAAACCCTGATATTAACAAAAATATAAATGGCTTTTAGCTCGACTCGTACTTTGTAACTAGCTATGAATCTCATATGGCAAAAATAATATTTGGCTTATAATATTTAATATTATAAGCCATTATATTAAAGATACACTTCAGCTGCAATAAATGTTGTACTTTTTTAGGTTTATAAATAGTATTCGTCATACTAACTGACTGCAGGTACAGACCAAACAGCAGGGGGTGCTGTTGTCACATTTGGCAGGCCTGTATTTTCTGGATAAAACAAGGCAAGGCTTTTCTTGCGCCCCCTGCAGTGCCTTCGCACACCCCTAGAGAGCGCCCCCCACTATTTGAGAAGCACTGGTGTAAAGGTCTGCTTTTTTTATATGTAACCACAGACATAAATACACCTCATTGGGCGCAAGTTTGCATGTCAATGTCACCGCCATATTGTATGTGGCAGAATGTAGTAAACGTCTATGTTCACTGTATATATATTTTAAGTATTCAGATAGAAAGATATAGATGGAGCTTACACACACATTTATATATATATATATATACCCTATATATATATATATATATATATATATATATATATATATATATATATATATATATATATATATATATATATATATATATAGAGAGAGAGAGAGAGAGAGAGAGAGAGAGAGAGAGAGAGAGAGAGAAAGACAGAGAGAGAGACAGACAGACAGAGACAGACAGAGAGAGGGACAGAAATATATGAATATAAAAATCCAAAAGATCTGGTATAGACATAGATTAGCAACAGAGTTTTTGGGGGTATTAAAGAGATAAAATTACTAACATGAGGAAAACATCGTAGAATAAAGTAAAAAAAAGAGACAACAGTGGTAATATTATGAGAAAATTGTCTTATTATGAGAATTAAGGGGGATCATTTGCAGTATAGTCACAATTTGTAGAACTATGTAAGTCCTGGAGTAATAGGGCCCGGTTAGATTCTAATAATTATTTTAATTCTTTACGAGAATAAAGTCAGGAGAATGAAGCCAAAGGGATACGAAAATAAACTTGTAATATCACAAAAATAAAAATATTACAAATAGAAAGTATATTTTGAGATTAAAGTCCCTCTGATACTGTTTAACTGTCTGAGTCTAACAGCAGATTTGCCACATTCAACATGGCGGACGCTCTGACGCATCCGCAGCATAGGCAGAACCCGCCCAACGAGGAGTCTACGTATATGATGTCTATGAACATCATTACGCTGATATCCCCTTACATTACAACTTTCCATTTTTATTTTATTCAACCAACACTTCAAAACACAGAGCCCAGATAATAAACTATCACATACTTCTAATGTCGTGTGATTGTTACCATGTAAAGAACATTTACTTGCTTCACAAAGTCTGTTCATTTTATGGTTTAGCTGCTCGTCTGTCCGTTTAGCTTAAAGGAAAAAAACAGCGAAGAAGCTCTGTTCTGGTTTAATCTGTTTGTAGTTCCCCCTCTCTCTGAATTTAATCCAAGCGGTTTATGAATCCAAGCATGGCAGAGAACCAGCTAAATAGATTACATCCACTGCATGTGCAACTATTTCTGCTTGCTGGGACGCTTGTTGTTTTAGTTTGCTCATCGTCAAGTTTTTAACTTCTAAAGCTTCATGGGCACAATCATGCTTATGGCGACCTGCGCTAATATCAATACCCCATTGAACTGTTGTAGTTTGTCATTTTACAAGCACATACCAGTGTGTTTATTAGGATTTCACAGGACAGACTAACACAAAGTAGTGCAGGATTGTAAAGGTGAAATAAAATAATGCCTGCTTTCCAGAAACAAATCTACAAGGTGTGATGTTCACTTGAATTCAGTGGTTGTTCTGAGTTTATACTTTCTAGAAATGTATTCTGCTGCAATTGCAGCTCTAAGTCTTTTAGGGTATGCTTCTACCAGCATTGCACATTCAAAAACCGGACATTTTGCCCACTCTCTTTGAAAAATTGCTCAACCTCAGTGATAGTGGATGAGGAGAGTCAAGTTCTTGATTCCTTTTTGTATCTCACATAGTAGGACTGCAATGTATTTAGCTCCATCCATGTTCCAATCAACCAACATCCCTTTTTCTGCTGAAAAAAAAGCATCCCCCACAGCATGATGCTAGTAATCCACAGTGGGGTTACTGTGATCAGGGGAATGTGCAGTTTGAATTTTCTGCCACAGAAAGCAACAAGTTGGGCCTTGAATATTGTGTCATAACCCAACCCTGCATTACAACTTATGTACATAAGTCATCCTAAATCTCTGCTTTATTTCCTTTTCCTATTTTTTATTTTTTATCTTTTTTGATGCACTGTTGACAGTGTATTTACAGTGTTGACACACTGTAAATACCTTAAGCACCTTTCCTCCTTTTGGCACCTTCTTTTGATTATTGATTATTGAGCCGATGTGTGACAAGTTAATTTCTCCACTGTGAGATCAATAAAGCTTATCTTATCTTTACCTCTGCACTGTCTGTTCTGTCTTCATGATGCCGTTTGTTCTCTAACAAACCTCTCATGCCTTCGCAAAATCACTGGATTTGTACCGAGGTGGATTCTATTTAGTAATTAGTTTACTTCTGAAGTCCATTGCTCTCGCTGGGCTTTAATCAGGGGTATCAGAGTGAAGGTGTTCAGTATCTGTCATTTATTTATTGGTACCGGTCTTTATTGCAGATGTAATAAACACATATAGAGAATAAATCCTGTAATATCTCCATTTCTGATAATACTTCTGTCTGTGATCTCTTCAGTGTGGGATGAATAAAAAACACCAGTCCACGGTAAAATACTGCAGACAGACCATTCCAACAGGCGACACACAATGTGCCCGTTTCTGGTGCATAAAGAGGTATTTCCTAGTCTTCAATAATCTGACAGTGCAGCGATTGTCCTAGCAGTTAATTACAAATATTTTAGCAGCTCTTTAGTGAAACGAGTGTTTTTCATTTCTCGTACATTTCAAACAGCGAGAAGGAGGCACAGAAATGTATCAAATCACTGTACATCCTTCAACCCACACTTCTAAGATCGTGTTCTTCTGATACATCTGCTAGCTCTGCGTGTCCATCATCCTCCAGAAGCTGCAGAGTGTTACCGTGAGAGACTGTGATTGAAGGCCTGTGAATATTATAATTTACTGGGCTGATAAGAGAGCATGAAACCTGTTCTGCGGACAACATAAGCCTTCCTTTTGCAAAAATAAAGTAAAATTAAACAGCTGATTACAACAATGATATTATAATGGCGCAATCAGATCGGTGTGGTGCAAGAAATATGAAGCAGAAAGGTGACAAAAAAAAAAAAATCCCCCCCAACATTTCTTCCAACAGGCTGGAGAAGGCTTTTAGGACATGGCACATGCATGAAATTACAAACAAGAGTGGAGAATTGCAGCTTGAAAGAACATCCACAGTGAGAGGACGGAGCGCAGTCTGCAGAAAAAAAACAGTGTGAAGGAGGTGTGGAGTGGGATGAGAGAGAAAGAGAGAAAGAGATTACTGGCTAAAGACAGCCAGGCCAAATGTCTGAGAGAACCAACAATACAGTGAATGAGTAAAAACATGTTTTCGGCCAGTTTGACACAGAGACACCAGAACAACTCATCCTTCCACCCGTTCACGGTCCAACCTATCCCACACGCACTGCCCACCTTCATCCGTGCTGCTGATGACTGTTTAGCTGATTGCACCACAACTCTTGTTGGCCCTTCAACACGTGAAAGGTTAACTGTTCAGCCCCCAGCAAGCCCCCCCACCCGGTGTGTCTGAGAGGTTTTAACATCATTTAAAGATGTGTCTGAGGTGGAACAATCACTCCAGTTAGGCTTTCGCACCTCAAAAGAGAATTTGTTTTTTTTATCTTAAAAGCATTTTTGTTATCGCTTTCTTATAAGATTATATTCAAAACATCCTGAAAAGTTTTTTTCTACAATATGGCAAAATCTTTCCTTCATAACCATGCCTACAATTTGCAGCCCTGTTATTAAGACGCCAGAGAAAGTGCTGGAGTAACGTCTCTATTGATCTGACAATGCGCCACTGCAAATGTACTGTATAGACAACATTATTAGAACTCTAATAAACAAAATATATATATTAGATACATATAGTCAATACAATACAATCATATAGACGGGTTCAAAATCTATTTGATCCTATTCATGAAATACTGCCGTCAAGCTCAATTAATTGCAAACGATAAAAGGTTTGATATCTGACAAAGCCCAGCTGATTGCATTAAATCTCTGACTTTGCAGAAATTTCTCCTTCTCTTAGACTTAGACACTTTATTTGTCATTTTGTATGCACAGAGTGCATACAGAACGAAATTGCGTTTGCATACAGCTTGAAAAATCACAGTAAATTGCAGTAAGTTTCAGGATAATGTGCAGCAGTAATTTATGTAAACAAGTGAAATGTTAACAATGTAAACAATGCAGGGGAAATAGACAGTGTGCGATTCACAGTGTCCAGTCCAGAGTCTATTTTACGACCTCAGCAGTTCAGGGTGTCGACAAGTATTTGGGAACAGCGGACAGCATCTTGTTGTTAACTCTGTATAAATCCCTCGTGCTAGGCATGCATGTGGTGACAGTGGAAATAAAGACTGGAGCTGAGCCTGGCTCATGTGACCCGCCATGTGCAGACACATTTAAGCCTGTTCAGAAAAGCAAAGAGGAAGCACCCCTGTAAATTCGAGGGTCAGGGGTTCTTATAAACCCCCAAATTCAAAATCCAGTACAATGGCTGCACCCGAAACACGCGGTGACAGCCGCAGCTTATCTACGCGTGTCTCCGTTGTTTCTCATCAAAGGAGTCACAACCACAGCCCTGAACATCTGTTTGAACACATGTTGCAGCATTGTCTCATTGGAGGCAGGAAGCGTTGTGCTCAGCATACATCGCTAATAATAGTTAGCATCTTCACTGAGCGCGACAGAAAAAGCCCATTTCATTTCCCTCATCGACGTCAGGTTAGCTTTACAGACTTAACAAGGCCAGCAGAAAAACTGGAAACAAGCGAACGCGGGCAGCCTTACTGGATTTAGGCAGGGCAACATGAAAACAAGATTTTTCAGGGCTTTAGAGGTAGTTATGGGCTGCTTTTTGTTAATCTTCTACGTCCATCCTTTCATGACCCGCTTCATCCCGTCCAGCTTTCAACAACAGAAGCAGCAGTTTTGAAATATAATAAGCAATCACGTCCAACCAGTTTAAATTGCTCAGTTTTATTTTAAAAAATAAACAAATAACAAGCAAAGCATCTACCTGACCTACACAGTTTGTAAAGCTGGCAAATAAACTCAACTGAAACTGATTGTCACCTTGAGAAATTGTTTCACTTCAACAGCAGCGATGCGCATCTCGTAAAGATGCCCGCTCCCACCTCAGCCGTAAATACGCTATTAGAGGCTTTTCATTCATGCACGAACCGAGCAAAAACTGACGTAGGAGCTTAAGAGTAATATTAAAATATTGTTTTGCAGAAGCAGGGGGAAAGAAAAAAAACCATGGTAACACGCTCCATTCATCTCCTTTACACAGCTCCAGCTCCCAACGACTGTCACTTTGTGCCACTTTACAAGACAAATGGGCCACATTCATGTCCAATTATATCGACTCCAAATCACATTCAAGAGTCAAAATAAAATTCTAATTCAATCATGCTCAATTTAATCACGTTACAAAACAATGCCAGCTTCAGGTGGTTATGAAAATACTAAACGGTAAAAGGTTATCGTCTAAGAAAGCCAGCAGATCGCAATGCGGAGCCTCGTGTGGACACATCTGTTAAATTAATCCGGGGATTAAAAACAAATTTACTGTACTCTGGAAAACATTCAAGGACTCTCGCACACCTCCAGGCCCTGACTTTGCATAAAGCTCTCTCTCTCTTTCTCTCTCTCTCTCTGTCTGCCAACAGCTGTCATAAAGTTCACTGCTGCCCAAATGTTTGATAAAACATTCATGTAGCACAGAATGAACGACATGAAAGCCTCCTTCCTTCTCATTTGTACGCCTGTGCTGCAAAGGTGTGACAGCCAGCCTTTTATTAAGCGATGTGCAAATTAGCTACTGCAACTGTAATTTCAGATTTTGAGCTCAGTAATGAGAACGTAGGGACACTTCAGCCTTTCAGTCCTGGAACTGCACGTGAAATTACACCAAAACGCAGTTTTAACGCCCTGTTGTGTTTGGGCTTTAATGTAAAGGCTGCGTTTTAATCAGTTAAAAGCATTCGGACAGTTCTCTGAAGTTTCGCATGAGGGCCCGCCGGCCGCGAATAACATTTCTGCACCAGCAACGTTTTTCACCCAGCGATAAGTTAGAGCTCCGTGGGATTTTAGGCCGTTCGTCATAACGCGCGTTCAGCTTCGTGTGTCTGAATACCTAACGAACGAGAAGCCGGATCGTCGCTGGCGGTGCGCACGCGGCTTCGCCTAATCTTTATTCTGAAATTCATCAAGGGTGTCTAAATGAAAGCGCCGGCTGACAGAAAGAAACTGCCAGGCATTACTGTGAAGCCGCTCCTCGGGGGAACCTCTCCTTTTGCTTCCACCGCAAATGAACCGACATCTGAGGGAAGAGAAAGAGCCTCGCGCACCAGCGAAGGATCGTGACTGTGGAGAAGAGGGGAGGGGCGGCGTTACTTTGCTGACAACTGGAGGCCTCCCAGGACTCCTAGCCGGCGCTGCTCGCTGAGCGGATCCGGCCCCAGTGCTAAGCAGGGCGCCGGTTCGAGGTGCTCTGCTTACCGCGGAGATAACCGCTGATTACGCCTTTACAGTATTTAGAAAGTGTCAAATCAACAATCAATTCAGTCAATTTTCTCATTGACGCCAAATTAATCACTCCATTAATTAATCACCCGGGTCACAGCTGTTGCATCTATGCACTCATTAGCCCAACTTCATGTGGAGCATAATGGCGGCTTTTGGCAAACTAGTTCACTTTCTCGCTAATTAGGCCTCGTTTGTTTAAGCTTCACAAGAATGGAGGCTGACAATGGCACAAAGTGGCATAAGGAAGCGTTACGATCGGGGAGTATTTTCAGATTTCCTGAAGTCGCTGCTGCTTGATTAGAAACCACAGTGTGACTCGGGCGTTTTCGATGCTAATTCACGGGCTTAACGCGGCGCAGAAAAGTGAATCTTTTTTTTCTTAAGTCTTCACAACTCATCAAGCTCCTTGTGAAACGGCAAGAAGGGTAAAACTATACCTGCCACTGAATTTGGACGGGGCATCGTGTGCGAAGAGGGGCCCTGGATGTGGTGCTGTGGGAGGGGTCGTTTCGGAGCCGGCGGAGTCCTGGGCTCCGTGATCTCACTTCTGCATAGGGCCTCAGGCTGCGGGGCTGTCAGATTGTCCCTGTGGTGCCCGGGATGGCGCTCGTCGCTCGCCTGGCCCATGACACCAGGGCCGGGCCCCGGGGCCTCCTCCTTGGTCAGAACATCGCTGGAAGTGCTGCGCTCCTCGTTCTCAGAGGAACTTGTGATGGTCGCTGAGAAGAAAAATATGTTTAAAGCAGCCCAACCCCGAGAAAAGCTTGAGTGAGTATGTCAAAATGTTTTGTTTTTTTGAAGATGTAAAAACTGAGCCTCATTTGGAGCAACACACATTTACTCCCATCAACAGAGGAAAACAGGAGACGTGACCTGTTTGATCAGCGGGACTTCGGTGCACTTGATGTGTCTTTTGTAATCAACTATAAATATAAACTCTATTTAAGGAGGGGAGAAAAAAAAGTGTCCTATTTTGAGAGAATCAGACCCATACGCAACAAAGACAGCAGTGTCCCAGTTTTGACAGCAGGGAGCTGAGGCCTTAAGGCCGAAGTGGCACAAGCGGCTCAGAAAAAAAACCAAAAAAATGCATGTGAGGTTATGGTGCACGCTTGAAGATTTAAACCCTATTCATGTTTCAAACAACTTTGCATGAATTTTAAGATTTATTTTATTTTATTTTTAAAGAAAAAGTGTCACCGGTTCCACCTCGCTTGAATTAGGTCAGTGAAAATGTTTCAACTGACTGTATTTACCCTCCTGTACGGGACATGCCTGAGCTTAAAAAAAAAAAAACCAGAACAATCTAAACTCCCATAATGTGGAAGTATCCCGTTTAAAGACATGCCCGTACTCACCTATTATCCCGCTATCCTTACTCTCCAAGGTGGAGGTGGGGCTCTGAGATGGAGGCCCCGAACTGCTGACACAGATGAGTCCAGAAGTAGGACAGGGGGCAGGGCTGTGTGCGGGGCTAGAGAGGGTCCCGCAGGGGCTGGAGCTGGAGCCGCAGCGAGGAGAGGATAAGGGCAAAGGCTGGGGTAGGGAGTGGCCCCCAGCATTGGTGCTCAGGGTGGATGTGGGGCTCTCTGTACAGGGGGAGGTGGTGCTGCAGGTAAGAGTGGAGCTGGGACTCCCCCCTTGGACAGAGGTGTCACACTGAAGAAAAAAAAACAAACAGCAGAATTAATAGAAAGAAAAAAATTTTAGTCTACATTCCTCTACTTCAGTGGCTCTTAAACTTCTCAACCTCAAGTGTTTTCCAGGTCTGGATAAGTATGGAGAAAGAAAACTAACTATTTAGAAAGTTCCAGACTTCATTCTCTATCCCATCGCATAAATGCTGTATTCATCCATACATCCACCCATCCGTCCGTTTTTCATTCCTGCCTGTAATGTTACAGGTTTTTTGCGTTTGAAACCTGAACCAATAGGAATATTAACATTAAACTCATAATGAACTTTTGAAGTGAGAATCCAATGGATCAGAAAACCCTGAATGCAAACTAAAAATGAACAATAAGACAGAGGTTCTGGTGAGAAAAAACAACATGACTTAGTGATAGTTGAACAAAGGTTTATCTGCCGCCTTTGTGAAAGATTTATCTTTCACAAAGGCGGCACTATAGAACCACCTTTAGTGAAGATGTCGGCTCAGTGTTTGAATGTACAAAAGGTAGAGAAATACGCTGGCATCAACCTGGTCACTGAGTACAACAACCGGCAAACACAGAAAACGCAGCATGTGTTGCCACCAGCTCTTGTACTGGTGATCGTTCCTCTGCTTATGTTTTACTGGGGAATCTTTAGATTTTCTCCACTGCGCTTCTATTTTAATGAATCCGATCGATGTGTCCATAAATGGCTCGTCTATATGACGGTTGGTGCTTTTCCTGCTATGTCTCACATTTATCCTATAAATAATTAATGCTAAAAATCTCCTGGGAATACTACTCAAGTACACGCGACATCAGTGGTATTTGTACCACACGGTCCTATTGTTTGTTTTTTCACACTATAGTTTAGGCAAACTGTACGGTGGGGCTGGTTGCCTTTACAGTGTCAGGGAAGATTTGCTCTACATCAGCGACTACAGTAGAATATTTCCTACATTGCATAAATAACTTTATCCAATAATAGCAATAAAAAAATGCATCTTATTAAGGTGAGCAGCTGTGCAGGTTGTGACAGTTATAAACACGTTCCACTGTTTGAGAACCATCGCTCTTTAAAACACATGGGTAACATTTGGCCAGAGAGCCCAAATCAGCCCCAGAGCCTTTCTAAAGTCATGGTAGTACACAGCTAAGTACTCCATCACTGCTTTGGTTAGATTCAAGACGGAAAGTAGCATCAAGACGCTGCAAATTAAAACAACTTGATTAACTGGTCATCAGCAAGTATGAGCGCCTCTATAAAAAAGCGGGAGTTTGAGGAGTTCGCTGGTCTTTACAGATGTGTGTTAACGCGATGCCAAAGCGGGAGGGGCTCAGTAATGGCCTTGGAGAAGCAATAACTTTTGGCCTATCAGGGGCAGGTTATAAGATAATTCACAGGTCCAAAACATTTATGGGAGTTGCCAATCTTCCCAGGAGTGGATGTCCCAGGAAACTCCCACGAAAGCAAAGTCAGTGCAAAAAGCTCATGAGAACTGCAAAAGCTCGGCCTCTGCACTGCACAGTTGGCGGGTTAAATGGTTAGACTCGAAAAAACCTGAACAATTAGGAGATCTTTTCATCTACACAAAAAACAATGGTGTACATCTTGAATGAAACGCATGCATTCTGGAACAATGTCCATTTGGAATAATGAAACCGAAACTGTTTTTCAAATATTGCCCAGCACCCTGTTGGAAAAACAAAAAAGTAAAATAAAAGCAGCAAATCAGAGCAGACAACCCATACTAACTATCAGCCTTGGTGGCGGAGGGGTGATGATTTGGGGTCATAGCGCCTCAGTACAGACAGACAGACTACGGTGCTTTAGTTAGCCAGTCAAAGTCCAGGCCTCAGCCCAAATGAAACGCTGTAGCTGGACTTTTTAGAGTGCTGCACATAAACAAATGCTCTCAAATCTCAGTGAGCTGAAACAATGTTATTAGGATCAAAATTCCTTCGCAACGACGCAAGATTTATAAGGTCATGCAGTAAAGGACGACTTGAAGTTACTGCAGCTAAATGGGTGAATTACCAGCATCGACAATCATCCTTTTTACATCAGTTCCATCTCTGTGGCAGCTTTGCCTTCAACAAACATTCAGATAATTACAACCAAAACTTGTAATTTTACCAGTTTTCATAATTATGCCTCATTGTACTTAAAGGTGATCCAGTTACTATAGAAAAGTGCAATCTAAACCAATCGGTGTCCTGACACGCTGTCGATTTCCACAGATCTGAAGGAACATCGACAAAACTGACAGGGAACAGTTTTCATAGCTGTAAGGAGGAAATAGATTCATTTAATTCAAAACATGACACGACTTTGGTAGGACACAGGCAACACGGAGAGGAACTACAGGAAATAGAGACATTTTGAACACAATAGGTTGATTATAGTAAGACATTCTGCAAAAGCATGCCAGGTGAAAACCGTAGAGATGAAATCCTTGATGTGTAAACAAAGAAATCAATGCGTGCGTTTGCATGTATCGCGCGCCCTTGAGGACTTCGGTCCTAAACCGCTGAACGTTCAAAATTGGCCTAACTAGCCTCAGCTTTCGTTTTGATCCCGTGCGTTTACAGCCTCTTCATTACTGACGCAACGCTCCTGCAACGCAGAAACTGTGGCGAGGCGAGGCGCCGGAGTTTAAACAGCCCCTCGTTATTCCCTTTGTACCAGAGCCTCATCTATCTTCGCCAGGACAACCCACATTCCTCACATGAACCGTGCTATCTCTGCGAAGCTGACTGGATCTGGAGCTCAGGTGGTGGAATGAGGCTGAGAAAATGGGCCAAGGCTGAGCAAGGCACAGGCAGAAAGGCTCGCGGAGGGGGTTAAAACCTGTCAGCTGCTGAGCAGAGATGGAGCTCTGTGGGTGTTGTTAGCATAATCTAATCCAGTGTGGATCGTTTTCAAACAATAGCTGATAACAAAAGGAAAAAAAAAAAAAAAAAAAACATCTATATTTTTCATGCTTAATGAGTTCAGAGGACCGTAAATCGATAGAAATCCCACCTTCTTTTCCCTCCTGTCCTCCATAGGAGAGCTAGCAGTGCTGCCCGTTGCTTCGCCCAATAAGAAGCATAGTCTGGTCATCAGTTCCTGGGTAGAAAGGGAGGAGCCGAGGTGGGGCTCCACGTGGAGGTCTGATAGAGACACACAAGATCAATGCATGAGGTAAGAACGCCTGAACTGGAGGAGAACGTCCATCTGACACACGCCACCCGTTTCAGATCCGTTTTGCTCGTGAGGTTTCTAGCCAGCAGCATCAGCAAAATGAAATAAATAAAAATAAAAATAAATGCATCAACAGGTCAGCGTAACCCCCCCAGCTGCACCGATAATGAGTGCACAAGCAGTGGCCCTCCAGCGAGAAGGTTGAGCGAGATTCCCTGCGCATACGCCTGCCAGGTGCTCTCTGTCAAGAGACGGGCTGTGAATTTCAATGAACTTCGCGGAGAGAGCCCTGGCTCTCGCCTTTTACCGCTCCTCCAGGAGAGACTGGGCCGACAACGGGCCACGCGCCGCATTCATTCATCAGCGTTTAAGCCTCCGTCACACGCTGACCCAGTAGGTGCGGGCTCACCTCAGCAAAGGAAGGCTGTAACACAGTTGTTGTTGTTTTTTTTTAAATCTCTGTGCCCACCGTTGCATTCCTACATCATCATCATGCCATATGCACGTACCGAGCTCAGCTGAGTAACATGAATACTGAGTAGGCATTTAAAAAAAAAAAAAAAGCAGGATGACAGGACATCGCGGACTTCAGGAGCAGTTCACTCCTCCTCACTAACATCTTTTCATCAAGACTCCACATTCATTTCTCCCTCCCTCCCTCCCTCCCTCCCTCTGCTGCTGCTTCTTCTTCATTCTGCTCTCCATTTAAAAGATCCAACCACATTCCTTTTGGTTCCTTCTTTTTCGCCCCTCTTTTCATTAGACCACACGGTGCCAAACAGAAGACCGTTATTGAGGGAACCACGGTTCATTTTTTCTTTTTTTTTGGAGGCGAGCTCGACCATCTCCTCTTACAGTCCGGGCACCTGCAGAAAACTTGAGGGGGAAAACGTGGAGCTGCTTCCAAAGGGGGGTGGTAGAGGGAGCAAAAGTTTGCTTTCAGTTTAGCAGAGTCCAATTTGGAGTAACATGAGGACGTTTCTGCATGTCCAGTACTATTCATCAAGCCACCTGGCAGTTGCCAATGGAAACGGGAAGCTGAGAGGTGCCTGGCAACTGGGTAAGGGAAGATGCCTCACGAAATCTGCTTAGCCTCAGGGTAGCCCTGTGGTCAAAAACACGGGAAAGGGGAGGAGGGGGGGGACAAAAGCTTGAGGGGGTGTATTTACACCGCGATGGCTTTCATGTAACCAAATCTGCGGCGGCAAAATTTTGCGAGGACTCGGAAGATAAAGCAGAGACAGTCGCTTAAAACCCACGAATGCATCGTTTCCCTTATGCACATCTTTAAGGAAGAAACTTGGAAAGCCTCCAGGGAGTAATTAGCACAAACACACTTTCTCTTTTTCCCAGTTCACCTCATTCACTCATCTGCCTCAGCCCCACTCGGACTCTCGCTCAGCCTCACCGATCAGTACCTGAGGGGGAAAAAAAAACAAAAAACGGACACGATGCTAAACACGCCCATGCGCTCCCGCTCTCACCTCTGTGGTCTGTCTTGCCACGGCAGGAGGCAAAGGCGAGAGGTTCTCTCGCTCTGGAAGAGCCATCCACATACTCCGGCTTCCTCGCCCGTCCTTTGGCCACGGCGGAGAGGCAGGAGGGAGAGGGAGGAAGAGCGAGCCGGGGTGGGAGGCAGGGATTGGAGGGTGGAGAAAGGGAGGGATGAAAGAAAGTGAGAGAGGGAGAGAGAGAGAGGGAGAGGGAGATTAAGCCTCCCCAGATGAGATCTGCGGTGCAGAATTTTGAATTGTGTCCCAGGAGTAAAACAGCAGAATGTACACAGAGCCACGCATGTAAACATTATTCACAGCATTGTGGGTGTTTATCTATGACATGTTAATGCCTCCGCTCTGTGTGTGTGTGTGTGTGTGTGTGTGTGTGTGTGTGTGTGTGTGTGTGTGGTAAGGGAATCAGTGCACTCTCGTGTGTGTGTGGGTGTGTCTCAAATTATGCATCAGCATCTCAGGGTTGTTGGAAGCAGGTTCTTCTCCTGGAGAGGAGATGAGACGTTCAAGGGTGAGGTGTTTGCCAAAACGCGGGATTGTGCTAATTTAGCATTCTCCGGGGGGGGGGGGTTGGGGGGGGGGGAGTGACCGGTTGAATCGTGTTTGTCAAGTGACTGAGAGAAAACTCTGCAGAGCAGCCCACTGGGTCATATTTGATGGTACAGGACCACCAAAGCACCGGAGGCCCTGACGCTGCCGATGTTAACCTGCTGTAATTTTCCTTTCGGATTTGCTCGGGCTGCGGCATGGATGCATGCAATGAAATGTAATAGGAGTGTGTGTGTGTGTGTTTTTTTTCTGAATGGGGGGGGGGTCTACTTGCTGGAAGATACTGCCACCTACTGCTTCTCCTCATGTAAGACGCCCCTGATACCTTTTTAGTCAACTAAAAACTGTAGGAGCATGATACATCACTGAACTCGTTGCATTTACTCAAGAAATATACTTTTTTTTTTGTTTCTTGCTTACAGATTGTGAGTCATCTTCTTTTGCTGGTCCGGTTTGTGAAAGAGAAATGAATCCTAAACACTTTGAAGCATTACCTAGTTTCCTTAAATGCAGCTGCAGGAGAGGAGCCGTTAGGAGATGCTTTTAAGGGATCTTTGCAGCATTTTCTGTCTTTTTTTTCTTTTAAGTCAAACAACATTAGCACTCGTAAATTATCTGACTGAGGACAGCTGCAGAGATTTCGAAAAAAGGCAGCTCTGATCAGCATGATAAAAACTGTGAAAGCAGAACCCTGTTCTTAAGTGCTTGCTGCCTCAACTCCTTTGCTTTGTGTCACTCCCTCGTCTCCTGATTTCGCTTTGCAGTTGGGAGGGACGAAGATGTGGGAAGAGGAGGGGAAAGAGAGGAGTCTAGATAGATGGTTCAATCAAAGGAAGGCTCTTATTTTTTTTACCTATTTTTAAACACAAGACATCTTCAACCCTTTCTTTTTATGCTCAGGGTTTGAACTTAAAAATGTGTCAATGACAAGAAAATACCAGCCAGGTTTGTAGTATGGCGATTAGTTTGTGTAATGCTCAGATGAAAACCGAGGTCTCCAGCAATCACATAGAGAATAGGTTTAATTTTAGTACATCCATCCATTGTGTATAGCTGCTTCTCACGGCAGGCTGGTGACTATCTATTGGCCGAGAAGGCTGGGGGTCCGCGCCGGACAGGTCGGTGCATGTATGTTCCGCTTAAGTGCAAGTCTTTTTTTTTTAAAGACAAAGAAAGTATTTTGAAATGAGCCGCAGGACTTTTTCTTCACTATCTTTTTTTTGTCTCGTGTAGGAAGAAAGAGGAAAAGTAGGAGAACCCACTGGCCCCGTTTCATTCCATCTACTGCAAAGTATCAAAACCTGCATCCAGAAAAACAAAAGGTTACGGCCAAAACTGTAATGATCTGTCTTTGTTTTACCAATTCCCAGATTAACTGGTGTGAAGCTCCAACATAAACTATCCTGAAGTTCAGCAACCTAATTGGGGAGGGTATTGCCTTCAGTTGTTTCCCTGAATTATTAACTCTGACAATCTGTCTTGTGTTTTTTTGCTGTTTTTGTTTTTTTTTTGGCCCCCCGAGGACACGGTCCGTATCCGCTTCCACGTTCTGTCACATGTACGGAACGACTGAACGCACAGAAGCTCCCTGCTTATCGAAGCACAGCCGTGCAAGAGCATCTCGCTCCCTCTGCAGCTAATCCTCTTTGTCGGCGAGACGTGGCGTTGTGTCGCTCGTTTCAAAGTAAACCCACCTGGGAACTTGACGCACGACTGGGAGGAAACTACGTCGGCCTGGCGAGGGAGGAGGGGGGAGGACGGCAGAGAGATGGACACGCCCTTCGTCAGCCTCCTCCGGCTCAGCTGGCTGCCGTGATGGCCGTGGTGGTGAGAGGCGCGCTGGCCGCTGCCCCTCTGCTGGACGCCGGCCATGTGCGCCTCGACACCTGCATGGGACGCATGGGGAAAGTGTTGATCAGACAGGAGTTTGACCAGGAAGCAGGCCGGATGCCGCCTCAGGGGGACGCGGTGTGAGTTGATGTAAAAGTGGGCAACCTCTATGCAGTGGCGGCTCTAGACCAAATTTACCAGGGGGGCCAAGGTGGGGCCAGTGTTTTTTCACAGGGGCACAGAACAAAAAAAATTAAACAATAAAATGGCAATATTTAACTGTGTAATAATATTAAGTGAGCCACTTGTGGTTTTGGAACTGCAGGTTTCAGACCCCCTGATCTAGCAGTTGAAAACTTGCCCCCAGCTCAATACGGCTAAAGCTAAACGTGAAACATCTTAATTTTTAAATCCTTCTAAGAGTAAAACTGTATAGGTAGAAAATTAAATTGGTCAAAGTAACCAATCAGTTATGGTTTCTTTGCCATTGCAAATAATTATGAGAAGTGTATTTGTCTTTAGTACAGGGGCCATAACAGGGGCCAGGACCATTTCTACAGGGGCATGGGCCCCTGTTGGCCCCTGTCTAGAACCGCCCCTGCCTCTATGTGAGAGGAGATTTCACGGCCCGTCGCGTTTTAAGTTTGCAATTGAGCCGTTTTCACGTCCGTCGTGAGCTGAAGTCTATAAGCTGGGCCTTGAGTCTTCAGACAGATGTCGTGCAACAGACAGAAAACTTAGTACAGTCTATAAATAAATGTTGGAGTGGTGTGGGTATAGCTGCGTAACAACACAGGCTTTAATAAGCCGGGTTTAAGGCCGGATGACCTTAACAGCTTTTATCGCAGGTTTGAAAAGTGGCTGTTCACACCTACCGCCCATCATCCACATCTCACCCTGACACAAAAGCCCCCCCCAATCACCACCTGACCCCCTACCTGCATTTCAGATCTCTGAGGAAGATGTTAATAGGCCCTGACAATCTCACAGAGTGCCAACATCGATACCATGAATATTTGCACCAAGCCAACCATGTCTTGCTCTTCTGTAAAAACAATATACAAAAATAACAAAAAAGTGTTCTATCTCAAATCTTTTTGTGTACTCATATGTAAACTGCCTTCATTTCACTGAGAGCAAAATGTCAGATCCCTTTGTTCATGTGCACAAGCTTGGCGATCAAAGCCGCTTCTGATTTTACTGCTGATATGAAGCTCGAACTCGAACGAAATGCTATGAATGGGGAGATCTCTAAATCTACAAGATCTTTAAAGATTAAATGGGGATAAGATAAGATGAAGGGGAGTCTTCCCGAAAAGATGAGAGTCATGCCAGTGTACTGTAAACACACAATTTGAATTTAATGAGACTGACACAGTTCTCTGTCCTCCCTCTCTGTTCTTTGCTTCCCAGTGCAGCGCGTTATGAAATATTAATAAGCAACATGGTTGCTCTAATACTGAGCTCTACTTATGTTCATGTATCTTCGCCGTGCACGCTGAAATCTGCTCTGTACTGCTGCAAGTTGACAAGTTTCCCCACTGAAAAATACATAGGGCTTTCCAGAGCGCGCCAAAGATGCGAGCTGGCAGAGCTGCAGCGTTTGGTGGCATCTATTGCAGAGATGCAGGTTTATTCCCTCCACTTTACACACCCGCCACCAACTTCTTTTGAATTCTGTTTAGTAGGTCATGATGTTTGCTCAACCCAATCCAACTTTAAATGACACACTTAAAATAAATGCAGTGGGACACTGCGTGAAGGACGGAGCACACTGATGAATTAGGCTAATTGAAATGGCTCCATTTTACCTCACCCGGGAGAAGAAAACCTGAACATTGACAGTAAATAAAACAAAGCCTTTTGTGATATGAAACACGTTTCATATTTCCTGGAGACAGAATGAAAACCTTATAGCAAGAAAAAAAAAAAAGACTGGGAAATAGCAGTATACTTCTAAACATGCCAAGTTTCTCTTTAACTTTTAGTGTATCACTAATTATAGTCTTACCTGCATTTTTCTGGCTCTTTTTGTCTCCTCTTTTTCCTCCTCCTTCCTTCTTGGTTCCGAACACTGCTCTGAACATGGCTGGGTTTTTTTGTTTTTGTTTTGATCTATGCCACCTTAGAAAGAAAAAAAGGGGGAGTAAATTTTAAATTTGACTAAATTATGCCAATCAAGTCTACTAGTTCCACATTCAGTTGCCCCCTGTGAACTATTTTCACACCATTTTCTGTCCCATTTTCGCTCGTTGGTAGAAAAATATAACAGAGATATTCAGTCGCCCTTTCCCACAGTTACAGCTTACCTTTATTTAAGTCTTCTCGGACGCCAGCATGCCTGCACTAGATCCACGGGAAGCTGCAGAGAGACCACTTTCGCTGGCTGGCGGAGTCCAATTAAGGAGTGTGATGCGCTCTCGCAAAAATGATCATGGGGGAGGCGGGAGCGCGTCTCCTGCGCGGGCACGTGTGCCTCGTGATCTAAATTTGGCTCCAGCATTTATTTATTTATTTTTATTTCACCACGCTTTTAAGTTTTGATTTGAAACATGCTATTTCAGCGTCAATACGCCTCTATTCGTGTCACGACTATTAATCAAAATATTAATCTATGAACACGTGCCACAAAGTTATTAAAACCACCTGATACGCAAGTAAATATGTAAGATATAGCCAGCCAGGTGAGGAGCGTTCGTAAACTATTTGAAGTGGGAGAGGAGACATTTTTATTTCAGCCACCGCCTACTGTGAACACCAGGGGGCGATCGTGGCAATATGAGTTCTCTATTCTGTCCACAAGGGGGCGAAAGCGAGCGTCAAGCAGCGACCTATAAAAGCTGAACGCTAACGTTGTTGCGTCCTTTCTCACTAGTTGGACGCGGTGCGAAGTAGCCGGAGGTTTATAATGTGTTATAACGTCAAAGGTTCAGCTGCTTCACATGTCAGGCTGCAAGGTGAGTCCCTGTGCGCAGTTAGTTTGACTAAATAGGAAACTCTTGAGGAATAAGGCTTATTTTTAGTTTCAGCGACCACGTGTCAAGTAGCTAGCTAGCAGCTAGTTAGCATGAAGCTACCCTATGTGTTCGGTTTCATAAGATGTGACTAAATATTTGTCCCGAAAATGTCTTTTGAATTTCTCATTTAGGCATTTTTTCAGTCTGCCGAAACGTTGTGAGCCTGCAGCAGTAACTTTGATTTAGTTTGCTGTAATCACTGCAACTCGGTTCGGCTGAATGTTAATACAGAGATATTGGGGCTACACAATTAAAGGCTGTCCTTTTTTTTTCCCCTGAATGTTTCAGTCTGTCCGAGTGCAGATTGTTTCAGCTGCACTTACGTTTGTTATTACACCACGTTAAGTGTTTCGGGCACGTATCTATAAGCCTCATTATGCAGTAACAGATCTGTAACATTATTTTGTGGGGGACCAATGGTTTCCCAGACAAGTTTTCTAGACCAGTGACTCTCATTTATCACTGACAGAAGAAACAGTTCAAGAGAGCTTATGCAAATGACCATAATTAAAGTATTTAATCTATACATATAAATGATGTCAATTATGCCTTTTCCCCCCTCCTTTCCTACAGCTAATACTTCCATGGACGGTCACAGCTTTGAGCCGGACATTGGATGATGTCTTTGGCTTTTCTACTTTGACCTGATCGATGGATTGAGGCTATTCAAGCTCATTTGATCCTCCTGAGTGGCTGCGCTATGGTTGACCCCAGACGGGCCGCAAAGTCCTTTTTTGTAAGCATATGTGGCTCTGTTATTACTTGCTGTTGATTGTGATCGGCTGGTTGAAGCCTGCATCTTTGACAGCCCGGTCTCCCTATTGTGGGATATCCTGGGTTTTATTATTTTCAGATGCGACAGTAAAACGTCCCTGCGCTTTCTGCACGCCTCGTTTAATGGCGTCTCGGATTGAAGAAGGGAGAACAAACCGATTAATTGTTTCTGTGCATAGATATGTCTAATCCATGATGGCATGAGTTTAAGCTCTTTATACTATTTCTCTCCCCCATTTGCCTTAAAGGTGCCATGATGTCTAACTGAATAATCTAGCGGCAGCGGACAGCTTAGCAGTGTCTGGTAGAGCTTATGACGCCAGGTGAGCACAAATTCATGTTTGTTAGGTGACACTTTGATTTGCATCCACTGATAGACCTGAAGCGGGCTTCATTGGCTTCTTGGTTTGCACAGAGATGCTAAACTGAGCCTTCCTCATGTTTTCTGGCTGCTAGATCTTACAGTACCCGGATTAACTTGGGGAGTACAGGAAAGCCTGCCGGGCATTGTGCAAGGCCTCTAAAAACGGGGTTTGCACAAACTCAGGTTTCATCCAACCTGAGTAAACGGTGCATTTTAGAGAAATTCAAACTTGGAATGAGCACAAATGGCTGATCTCTGCAATGACTGCAAGTTTGTAGCAGAATCTGCTGCAGATGAACCATTTCCTCTGATTTGAACTAAAATCGATTTTTCTTCCAGAAGATGACCAAGAGATTAGAGGGACGTATGGGCCTCCCTACTGAAGCTGCTACCCACGCCGTGGTTGGATGCCAGCTTTGTCATTATGAAGCCCTGATTGTTTTTTTTTTATACAAATAAACTACAGATATTTAATTTTCATTGAGTTTGATCTTGAGTCTTATTTGGTACCAGTTTACATCAACTGTCCTTTAAGGTCTCCAGTTGTACTGCTTTCCAGTTAACGTACACAATGATTACGCTTTTTGTTTCGTGGTACTTGCCATAACGTCACTATGACTGATCAACCAGCAAACTCCTGAACCTCTAAGATTCACCCAGAGGAAGCTTGAGACCGGACCCAACTATCCAGGTGACCTGAAGGCTGCCTATCAGGGCAACCTGGGCTTCCTGAACCTCAGAACCGTGTACACGCCACGCCCCATTGGTGCAGCAATTCATGCTAAAGGAGCCCCAACCAGGGAGCCTGAAATGTGTTATCTGGTAGTTCTATTACAAGAAATAAAGTCTTTAAATATTTCAGTTTCATTTTTCTCAAGTGACACTTTCTCAAAATGTCTTTATTTTAGAGACGTACACTTAAGACTGGTTAGTGCCGTTGCAGCTTTTTCTACCACATGTCCCTCTACCAACCTGATTAGCTGTAGCTACAGTCCTGAGTGACCGGACCATTTCTGGGGGGGGGGGGGTGTCTTCTGGACATCATGACTAGAGTACTGACCCCCGATGGACCATTTAGAGGTTCAGGACACCTTTTGTAGATGTTTTAGCTACATTAGGCATAGCAGTTTGCTATATTAAAATTTTCTTGGGCAAGTTTAGGATTTTCAGTCTGTAAGCCATAATTGGAAATTAAGCATTTTGACAAGTTTCGCTCCGAAACAAGCGACGTGTTGAATTATTTCACAGAACTAAGATGTAATTGCATTCTGTTTCTGGGTGTGCAATAAGGCCAAGAGAAGTTTGTTGAGAACTTTATTACAGAAGTGTAAAACTTTAAATCAATTAAAATCTCCAGTGAAGATTTGACCCTCCCTCCCCATATCTGGTTAAGAATCCTTACCTGTCTCTCACATCCTCCATAGTTAATTACCCAGACTCCAAATACTAGTTTTACAGATTACATAAAAAGCAGTCTAGAAAAAGATGTCCAGATGAAACACCGTTGTAGTTCTGTGCAGGAACAAGATCATGGGGATGTAAACCTCTTCATGTTGCCTCGCATCCTGAATGCAGCTGTGAAGAAATGGGAACTCAAAAGAAAAAAATCCCTTATTCATCAGTTTTTTCCTCTGCTTGGTAATGTCTGTACTCCGGCTTGAGTTCCCAGGTGTTCTTGTGTGTTCCCTTTACATTGTAGATCCCAATATCACGCAGGATCTCCTTCAGGTACGTCTGTGAAGAACACAGAATCACAGTTGAATGTCTTGTCTGGTGTGACTGGGCGCCAAACATGCTTATAAAATGTAAAGTGACAACTTCAGCCTTAAAACTGCTCCAGAAATAAATCCATTTAGTTATCTTTAGCACAACAGGCGGAGCTTTAGGACCTACATGCGTTTGTTTATCTCCATGAAATAAATCTGGGCAAACTAGACTGCCTGAAATCTGTCGGCATTAAGGGCTTTTCTAACAATAGATGGGGTCCTTCTGCTGCCTTGGAGCCTTACCACCGGCTGCTTGGTGATGTCCACCAGGTCTTTGATGTTGTAGTACTGGTGCTTCTCAAATGCAGAGAACAACATGTCCAGCACCTGCTGTTTGTCAGACCTCGCCCGCTTGCCCTCTTCCTTCTTCTTCCTCTCGTATTCACGCTGCAGCAGAAGTAAACGATGAGCTCACTTACCGGAAAATGGGCATTTCTGTTTTATTTCTTGCTCATAAACTGAATAAGCCTGTTTCTTACGTTGTAGTCGTGGATGGCCACAGGTTTGTAGTTGGTGGTGACGGGTTTCAGCAGCTGCTGTGACAACCTCGCTGGTTTGGAGGACTCTTCGATTTGTAGCCTGTAACAGACGGTTACAGACATAACTCAAATGCGGCTCAGATTAAACTGCACAGATTTGACGTGATTAGCTTTTTAGGCCGTGTGTGGTTTGAGGAAAACGTACTCACCTCTTTAATTTCATGTAGCTTTCACTAACAGCAGGTCTGCATTCTGCTCTCTGCACCACCACTCCTTCCAGGGCTAGTTTATCTGGAGAGAGAAAAAAAGGGGGGGGCGTTATTTAAAACCTTCTATAAAAAGTAGATGTAATGCATGCATCTAAAGACGTTTTCATCGAAGCTGATGTCATAAAAGATGCGAGGGATTAAACCATACGAGATGCTCCAAGTTAAAAAAAAAAAACCAGAAGCTTTCTTTGTGGCTAATGCACCAAAACTGCCGTGCCGACCACCCTGAACAGAACCATTCGTCTTTTACACTTTTTATTTACTCAGATGAGTTAAAAATCAAATACTGAGATGTGTCAAAAATAAGAGGCTCCAATCTTCGTGGTGCTCGTCTGTCAACTTCCATCCAATGGTACACTGGGCCGCCAAACCCCCGACGCTGGATGACAAATCATGGAGGTACGGTCACTGGGTATCTGCTTGGCCTTGTTTACGGATGACACGGCACTTTTACCCTTTTACCACAATCAATTCACACGCCTTTGAAAAAACATGACACAAGCATGTTCCAAAGTTTACTTCCAGGAGGTTTCCTGAACCAGCAGCATCCATCATCTGCATCATTGCAGGCTCACAACAAATGTTTTGCTTTATTTTGTATCTTGCAGAAAGATACTGGCGTAGCATTTTGCCGTTACATTTTAAGCCTAAATAATTTTCAACCTTAAAGTTAATTTCTCACACGACCTTAAAATATGGGGGTACAGTCATTTGAAAAAATTAGGACACCCTTAGACAGCCTGTATGTTTGGATATATGAATATTCAATAACAATATAACAATACTTAAAGTCCCAAAGAAAGTCCCAAATACATTAAAATAAAACGTTTTAGATGTTTCTGTAAAATGTAATAAAAAAAAAAAGGATTTTTGGTCAGGAAAAGATAAGGACACCACATTTATTCAAACTGGGCAGACCCACCATTTCACATCATTAGTGTTGTGACTTAGCATTTTGAAGGAGGTCTGCCAGTTCAACCCTTTATTCACTCCACATTTAGCTGGGTGGTTCTGACTAGTGACTGAACACCCTGATGGGATCCAATCAGTTGCCTGGGGCCTTCAGAATGACGGATCTCATAAACGGCTGCCATCAAGTCCGGGTGGGGTCGTCCCGGCAGGATCACCCTGAGAGCGCACTGCCAGATGCTAACGCAAGTCTCAAAATCCCCAAAATGTCATCACGAGACCTGCAGCCAGCTCTTGTTCACATTGATATCAAAGTGCATGGCTCTAAAATCAGTCTTCTCAAGTTTGACGTTCCTGGTCGGGAAACTTTTGCTCTCTAGGAACGACCAGACTGTAAGACCGAGGTTTGTCGCACTAAACACAAAGACCTGTGGAGTCATTCTCAGCGTGTTCACCACCTCACTAACAATGCTGGAGCCGTTTTTAACTTCCTCTGATGTGTTTGTGACACGAATGGAAGCCGGGGCATAGACGTGTTTTTATGTGGTTGTTTTGGCATGTCCCTGTTGGTGTACATGCATTGTCCTCAGGTGTTTGCTGGGGCTAAAGGGAGCAGGAGTAAATTAATTAATTAATGGACGAGCCATTAATCGGACACCAGATTACGGGACGTGTTTGGCATAAACCAATCCCAGCATTCCAGGAAAATAACCTAATTTCAACTGTGAACCATGGAGGTGGGAGTATCATGCTGTGGACCCTAGGCGTAAAAGTGAGACCATTTATCAAAAAGTAAATAAATGCTTGATGCAGAACTGGGGGCTGCAACATGAAAATTGCATGTTTGTTGTTGTTTTTTTTTCACAAAAGCCCAAACCAAACAGTTTCCCAACATTTCTACAACTTCAGCTCACTTCACCAACCATCACCCAGAACTGCAACACTGTTCTTGGTGACGGCAAGGCGTGACATGTGGACCGATGTTGGAGAACCAGTCAAAAAAAAAAGAGCAGAACCTTAACAAGAAGGGTCCAAAAGAGTTTCAGAGGAGCTTAAATGTTACAGCACCACCATAAACATCAGGCCCAGATGTTTTCTAAACGGCTTCACGGTGCAACGCCACAACCGACCTCTGTTGCTAAAGAGCCGCCGCTCCCTTTGATAGAACTCGACCGCTTACGGCAAAAAACGGAGGACTCACCTGGAGCCGCCCCCGAACCTGAGCTGCTGCCATCAGATCTTTCTTCTGACTGGCCTACAGGAAGGGAGGGATGGCACACATGAAAACACAGGGGGATGCAGAACGAAGGGAGGAGGGGGGGATTAAACAGTAAGAGCCACAGCCAGGGTTTAGTCCCGCACCACGAGTGTTAAATCACACAGCGTCAACGCATATTTTGTGACGAGCAGAAGCCAGAGTGACCAGAACGCGAGCAAGCAAAGACGCTACGCGTCTCGTCACACATTCAAAGCAGGGGCTGCACGGATGCTTATCTGAAGAACTGAATTTCGAAAAAAAGGCATCAGGCAGAGCTGGAACGTGTCCACTGCTGTCTGTTGTATCAGCTCCAGAATATATACTAAGGGTTCAGACCAAGCTCCAGAGTATTGAAATGTAAGTGGTCGTAGCGGCGTTCATGTAGCGCTTCAACAGTGCAGCCCCCAAAACACAGACAGACACATCCATGTAAACGGTTTGCAGTCACAGAAAGCACCGCAGCACCAGTCCCATTAGCACCCAAAGCACATAAAACCAAACCTCAAACCATTCATAGCACAACAGAAAGGGACTTAAAAGCCAAACCAAGCCCAGGAAGCCCATGCAGACATGAAATCAACCCCACACTCAGCGGTGGTTTGTGTCGATTGGTCCACTGCATGGCGTTTTCCCGCACAGATCCGTGGCAAACCGTTTCCACACTCAATCCACTCATTTAACTCGCATTAGATTTTACAGACAAAACGACCAACACATGATCGAACAAAGACACTTGCGAAGCTCTTATGCACGAAGACCAAAAATAAAACAACACAAAGCAGACAAGATCCACACAGTGACGACTTGTTTTCTTTCGAGCGTTCACTCGTCCACTGTATGCGGCACAGCACCGGCAGGCACCGTGTCACCACTGTGGACGACTTCTCACTCAAGAATAAGTCCGTTCTCAACACAGAAAGGCGAGGAGGCACAGGCAAGGGACAGACAGCGGGCATACAGGCACATCTAAAAGAAGAAGAAAAAAAAAACATCACAATTTGTGAAAAGGGTCAATATTTTCTGTCAGGAAGTGAAACTCGTGAATTTTACAGATTCGTTGCACATAAAGGTTTGAAACATTTCACTCCATTTCTTGTAGTGTTGATGATTATGGCTTGCAGATGATGAAAACCAGAAATTCAGGTACAGAAAATTGTGAAAAGGCTAAATATTGGGAACTCAGGCAGTCAGCTGCACAATCATGGGGAGGACTGCGGACTGGACGGATGTCCAGAAGACGGCCATCGACGCCCTCCACAAGCAGGATAAGCCAGAAAAGGTCTCTGCGAGAGATGTTGGTTGCTCACAGAGTGCCGTCTCCAAGCATATTCATAGAAAGTTAAGTGGAAGGAAAAAGCGTCGGGGGGGAAATGTTTCACCACCAAACAGGGATAACTGCAGCCTTGAGAGGACTGTCAACTAAAATCCGTTCCAAGGACTTGCAGGGAACTTTACAAGGAGCGGAATGAGGCTGGAGTCAGTGCATCTGGAGCCAATGTGTAAAAAAAAAAAGCAAATAGTAATAATAGTAATAGTATTATTGTGCACGGATAAACTGAATGAGACACCTAGTTTAGGGTTTTCATTACCTGTAGGTCATACTCTTCAGAATTACAAGAGAGAGAAAGGCTTGGATTACTTCACTGTATGCACAATGAATCTATATAATACACGAGTTTCCGTTTCTGAACGAATCCTTAGATGCTATTCTGATTCTTTTAGATGTACCTGTATAAAGCAAGAATGCACAAGTAGCAGAACGGATGCCGTCACCAACGGAGGGATTTTACGTCACAGAAATCGAACGGATTGATTGTTGAATACTACCAAAGTGTCTCATGTTGCGACGCAAGTAATCAGGCAGACGCTTTGGCCACAGCAACTCACCAGATGAACTCTCCGTGAAGACCGCCAGCATCTGACCCCCCACTGACTGCATGGTAAAAGGATGATCGCGAGGTGCGGACACCGTCTTGTCTTCGATACCTTCGATGGTAGTGAGCTCTTCGTTCAAAGTGAAGGACACCTGTGGAGAGCAGCAATGTGGACGACTTGAGACCACCAAAGACTGAATCAATTGTTCTTATTTTATTTTCATTCAACTTGGAGCCAGACTCTCATTTGAGATGTTAAACCCCAGCAATACAGAATGTAAATAAAAGTGTGACTGTCCGACCTTAAAACTGGTAGCAAGCATGCATAACTAGAGTAATGATGTGTGTACCTTAGTATAAAAATCCCAAACTATTTCCGCACAATGTTTTTTGCACACTTAAGGGTGGCCAAAAACATTGTGTCCCCCTTTAACTGGCCTTTGACCACCCTTACCTTTGATTTGTCAAGTAGGAAACTATAATACATATAGTTTATGCCTTATAGTTATATGTACTATGGTGCATACCACCTCAGTTTCATATACACAAGTACGGGATCCTTTGTAGTTCTAGAAAAGCTCACTTACCTCTGGTTTTCCTTGGTTTCCTTTTCTTTAAAATAAAAGCAAAGCACAACATTTCACTCAGTTGACTGAAAAGAAGATATGCATCACTTATGGCATAATAATAAACGGTCTACATAATTCAGTTTTCATTTTCTAAGTGCCTATTACACTGTGCTTCCAGGAGCTCCTGTGCCTGAGAATAGTAATAATAACTATGCTGCACCTAGTACTGTAACCTTTTCTGGGAGGGATATAGCACAGGGAAAATCTTCCATTGTTGCACCTCAGCATAGAAATCACAGAAACACTTGTTTGCTCTCCTGAAACGTTGCGGAGTCTTCTGCTACTAAACGGACGGAGACTCAGATTCACATACTTGCAAATTCGGATTTTGCCGACCTCTCCTCTTCCTGGTGCTTTGGCCCATTGCTGAGCGAGGTACTTTGGCACCTGCGAGGACAAAGACCACCGCGTGTCAACAAGGACGATTTCTCCTGAAAACAGGTGATCTGGAACAACTGACATTAAAAGACCCCCTTCTGTCCCGATGCAACAGCAATTGGTGTGGGGGGATTAATTACCTGAAACATTTGAAGCTGTATTTATTCAAATTCTGATCATCTGCATTTTTTTAAACAATTTTCTTATTGTATTTTACAAAAATACATAAAAAACATGAACCTGGCTTCAGCATTTTAAATGCTCTAAAAATAAAAAAAAGGTAGTATGTTTCCTTAGTTAGTACTGTCTCTATTTTTATTTTCTTGTTTTTGCCAAGCCTGTTTTGCTATTCAGTAATAACGTTTTGTTTGTTTGTTAGTCTTTTTTTTTTTATTTAACTATCATTCTAAGGCACACCGTTCACCTAGATAAATAAACCCATTGATTTAAAAAACGTGAGCGGTAAATTCTTAATTAGAGCTTCTAAGTTTCTGTCTTTTGATGATAATGTATTCAATCAGTGTAATTATTCAACCGTGTTAAAACACGCTTTAAAGCTCTCAGAGAGCCAATTTATATAGTTTTACTAAACCACATCTGTATTTTTACAACACCCAACCAATTTACACGTTAATTTGCCAAAGGGCGCCGACTTCACCCCACAAATACGCTGTAAACACTGTTTTCCATCAGGTAATATTCGTAAGTAGCAGCAGCAGTTTCATTCGCCGGGGTCGCTAATATGCTAAGCTAACAGTTAGCTTCGGCTTATTAATAATGATTATTTAAGCCTTTCGCTCGTTTATTAACATGATTATAGACTGACATATATTCACCTTCACGAGCCAGACGCCGGTATTCTGCTTGGCACCAGTTAAATCTACCTCTCCCTTTTCTGACATGTTTCAAAGCGATGCTAACTTACGACACACACAACCGCGCGTGCGCAAAACAAATATAGCTTGTCCTTGGTACGGAAGCTCCCAGGGTTCATTCCAGTTTTCGCATCCTTTGCGGCTTCTTTGTGAATAAGAGATTTAACAGGACACGAGTAAAATAAATAAATAATAAAGGGATAACATCATTTTATTACTGCGTTGAGACACAAAGTTATTCAATCTATAGAAAACATTTTTTTTACTGGTCAGCATGTTTGACAGCAATCTATACAAAAAAATACACTTCGTCCTGAAATAAATCCAACACAAAATATACGCTGCTCACATTTATGAGTGTTGTCTTATTACAAACATAAGCAGTTGTTCATACATAAATAGTCATATTTAATCAGTTTTATTTTATCATGATACATCAACTAAACTCTCTTAGTGTAGTTCTCAATTGCTTTCGACAGGATTTTTACATCCGCCCATCAACTATACCCACTTATACTTGCAAGACCACCAGTTCATCACAGGACAAACCACCGCCAAAAATGGTTGCCCCAGGGGCATTTTAGATTGGTCAGTCTGACAGTCATGTTTATGGACTGTGGGATAAATGAAGTAAGTACCCTGAAAAGAGCCAGTTGCCTGGAATTGAACCAAAGACCTTCTGGCTGAAAGCAAACAGTGCTACCATGTGTGTCCCCGTGAAGCCCTTGCCATTTACATGTATGGAGGAAATTATTACATACATGTAATAGGGCTTATCTGGCAGGGTTTATTACATACTGCAAGTGTTTCTAGCATGACAACCAGTTTAGTTTGTACTCATATCAGAAATCTAATTGAAGTTTATTTGCATTATTTGTCACTCTTAGTTGTTCACAATCATTACTGGATTCTTCACCAGAAATTCC